>NC_050523.1:7564647-7591641 GCF_002922805.2 Oryzias melastigma
AAGACCCGTAGCATGATATTCTATTGTTTGCAGTGACCCGATCAAGGATATTTTAATAATAATAATAAAAAACGTTTTTTCGTTCAAATCGTCATTTTTATCATTCAAATCAGTAAAATACAATGAAATATATAATTTTGAATGACAAAAAATAAGATGACATATTTGAAATGACAGTAAGCAAATATTTATGCAAATTTTCTTAAAAATGGGCTGTGAACTTTGTTTCTGGTATTTTATAAATAAAGGTTTAGGTTAAAAAATATGTCAACATAGCACTTTATTGTGATATCTGACACTGATTGGTTTTGTCCCGACACTGTGTACTATTTCATGATATTGTTATCAAATATACATCTTCTTCTGGTGGAAAGCAAGTGTCTTTTATTTTTTTAGTGTAATATCTCTTTAAAGAAATGTTCAAATGCGAAAGGTCAACCCGGAAGTAAATAAGTCGCACGCGCTCGGGAACATGTCGCTGAACGGAACACCAAAAACCCCCAAACCTGGGGCTTTTAAGGTACAATTACTGTGTTTTTATACCCGTCAGAGTGTCTGTGAGCTGCGATGATGAACGTGGTATTTCTTACAGCCTGAAGAAAAGATTTGCTGGAGGAAAAGAAAGAACGAACGTGAGTGAAGCTCTCTGCTAATGGAAAACAAGCTAACAATTTTTAGCTGCGATGAGTAAAAACTGTATTTGCTGCTAGTTAAATAATAATAAAAACAATTAGGTTTACCAAATGCTAAATTAAATGACTTAAAACAAGTAGGCATTGCCTTGTATCATTAAACATAGTTAAGATAATAATTTTGTTATAACTTAGCAATAATGTGTTATTTTTATTTCTGACTTTTTTCGTTCACGTTTTAATTTATGTGTACCATTTGATTAAAAAAGAAATCTTTAGCATTACAGCTTCTTTTTCTTTTTTATATTTTATGCACATTGATGAAAAGATAAAAAAATGGACAGATATAAAAGTAAATATGAAAAAGTATTGATGTAAACAATGAATAATAAAATTAAAAATGCTCTTTGTCTTGAAGAAAAGACCCCCACAAAATTTTAGAGCTTTATTTTATTTTTATTTTTTAAACCTCTTAATTATGACTTATAAGCACAAAACCGATTAACTTAGAAAAATCCAACAATGTGATGAGAATGGCAGAATGAAGAATAGCTTACAATGAGTATTTTGTTTTGTTTTTATTCTTTTGTATCCAACTTTAATAATGCTTTAATGTCCCCATTTTTTTTTTGTTTTTTTGCTTTTTTTTTAAATACCATATACTTTTTGATGTGCACACTAACACTAAACAACTTTTTTTTTCTTTTCTTGCTAGAAGCCTAATACAGAATTATTAGAAAAAAAATGTTCTTCCTATGCAAATGAAATTCAAAACGTGTAGATTTGACCGCAAAACAATGATTGATTTAAACTAGTGTCTGATTACAGAATTCATACTTTACACACAGCATGTTTCTTAATGATCTCATTCCTCAATAACAGTCAAGGAGAGTAAAAAGAAGCGTAAAATGGCCAAACTCATAAAAAAGTTGGAAAAGGAGCAACAACAAGATTCTGCAGAGAACAGCAAACAGGAAGAAAGCCAAAACAACAAAGGTAATAACCTAATCATTGTATAGTGTGATCCAGGTCTCTTTGGGAAGTAAAACTGTCTGTTTTCTTGAGGTCGGGCTTACACAGTGAGTGTGGCGCTACCAGGGTCTGTCCTTGACAACGCTCAGTCCCCCGAACTCCGCACGTACTTGGCGGGACAGATCGCCCGAGCTTGCGCCGTGTTTTGTGTGGATGAAATCATCGTCTTTGATGAGCAAGACGAGGATGTAAAGTAAGTCTCCACATGAGAGTCTGAACATCTGAAACATCCAGGAAGCTGAAACGTTTTTTTTCTGTCACACAGAAGTGTTGAAGGAGATTTTAAAGGCGTCGGGAAAAAGGGGCAAGCTTGTATTCAGCTCGCACGAATTCTTCAGTATGTTGAATGTCCACAGTAAGTGCAGAAATCCATCAGTGTCATCTGTAGTTTTGTATGTTCTTATTGAAATCCCAGATTAACTTCCCTTGATCAGGTATCTTCGCAAATGGTTTTTCCCAGTCCATAAAGATTTACAATACGCAGGTATGTTTCTGGAAAAAGAACAATATTCTAATTTAAAAGCAGATGAGTTCAAAGGAAAAAAATGAATTATATTTTTGTTTTTAGGTTTGTTAAATCCTCTGGACAGTCCTCACCACATGAGGATAGACGAGGAGTCGGAATATCGCGAAGGTGTCGTTCTTAACAGACCGCCGAAACCAGGAAAAGGCTCATTAGTCAATTGTGGGATGAGAAAAGTGAGCCTAACTCTACAGAGAGCTCTGTTTTTATCTGCTTATTTGTAAACTCGTGCCAATTGTTGGTTTTTCTAGGAGGTTCGCATTGATAAGCAACTGCAGTCGGGATTACGAGTCACAGTGAAGCTTAATAAGACGCAGAATCAAGGTAGTTTATTTTTATTTTTATTATAAATCAGCTGCAACACTTGATATTTTGAAAATCATCAGTGAAACTTTGTGCCTTTTCTTTTTTGTTCCTCTTCAGAAAGTAAACTTTACAAAGGAGTTGTTGTGGCTCCACATGTGCCGAGAACAGAAGCCGGTCTCTACTGGGGTTACACGGTCCGGCTTGCTTCTTGCCTCAGTGGGTTCACCGCCATCTTAACCGATTTCTTTCCGAGTCAGAACCCTCACCCCGCTTGCTTCTGTAACCACAGGTGCAGTTTTCACTGAGGGTCCCCATCAAGGAGGATACGATCTGACGGTTGGAACCTCGGAGAGAGGCAACACCGTGGAACAAACCACGCTGTCGCCATTCAAGTAAGATCAGAACCGATGCGACGACCTGGTTCTGTTTCAGTTTGAACTCCAGGAACTGCTGTGCATCTCTAGGCATCTGTTGGTGGTTTTTGGAGGTCTTCATGGTTTGGAAGCGAGCGTTGATGCAGACCAGAACCTGGATGTGACTGACCCCAGTCTCTTATTTGACCTTTATCTCAACACGTGTCCCGGTCAGGGCAGCAGGACGATCAGAACCGAGGTGAGAATAAACTTTATTTAAAGACCCATTCTGACGAAAATCATGCTTTTGGAGTTTTAAAGATGTTCTTGTAGCTTTTTTTTATAATGGAGGACAAATGTGAAAAAATAAGATCAAAATTGAATTTCTTAGTATTTCTCTATTCAAATTGTTGAAAAAAAGAGCTTACTTGTTATGTAGAAAATGTGCTGAACACTAGCTCTCAGTAACGGTGAGGGGGCGGAGTTGCTCTGCGCCAATGATCCCGCCCACAACTCTGAGGCAAATTTCTAATGAACTCCATCCGCTCTGTAGAAACTTTGTCCTAAAAAACAGCTTTATTTTGGCTAAAAACGGCACAATTATAATTAAAAGACCACTGGGAACGCTTTTACAACAGATCAATCAAAGTGTGTTTTTAAGAAGTTTTCCTTGAATTCCGGCTGTGCTGCTAAACCGTCTCTTTCTGTCATCAACAGGAGGCCATCCTGATTTCTATGGCAACGTTGCAGCCGAAGATCGCAGCTGCTTTCTGAGATATTTTTCCATCAACTGTGAAACAAAATAGCTGTAAATAAACAATCATTCCTCTCAAGTATTTCGTTGGAGTAATTTATTATTCATATATGCACTTTGGAACATCATCTTGTTTTTAAAGCACTCGGTTGATAAATGATCAATGCTGTTGATTAACATTCCCTCTGTTTCTACATATCTGCACAAAGTGTATGCTTTCAAATACAAACCCACATGCTTTAAACTTCATGTTTTTAAATAACCAGCACAGAAATCTTAAATGCAGCACAAAGAGAACAAACGTAACGTGGAGATTCTGAATTTAAAGTTTCATTTTTCTGGGTTGGTTAGTTGAAAAGCTTCTGCTGCTTCTTCCAGACTGATTATAATAATAATAATAACATCTGATTGTCTTCATGATGCAGTCTCATTCCAGTTGCATGCATCTGATAGTACAAAGTACAATTTGTGTCGAGGTAATGTGAATCATTGTGTGGCAATTAACAGAGAGGCATCTTTTATACAACAGCCATGCAGATCCTTCATTATAAAACATTACAGCTAGCTTTGTGTTTTGAGCTTCTAACTGCGTTTCACTGACAGGAGAGTCAGTTATGCTTCACAGCTATGAAATGTGTATATCTGTCATTATTCTCGGCTTTTAAATCCACAAAAATAGTTACTTTATAGTGATAATGGAGTCCTACAGTCACCACGGTTTTTTCTGTTCAGCACAAACGAAATCACAGCAGTAGACTGTTGGCATGTGCGACACGTAAATGTAAAAGGCAACACGGTATCAAACAAAATATACTTTTGCCTCCAACTTAAGAGTTTTAGACACTGATGGACTACAGTTTATGGCACCAAGAAACAACTTTTGCTTTTAACCCCTTCACGCTGAATGTTGCTAAATAACAACAAAACATACTTTTTATATTATTGTAAATAATTGCAGAAAAGAAGGGGTTAAATTAAATCCAAATTCCCTCACTAATCACTATTTTGGGCATTTGCTATTTTGTCTGAGTGTCTGAATTAACAATTCTGAAATTCAGCGCTCTGGAAATTTCCCAGAAGTCTATGCGAAAAACTTGTGTACATCAATAGTCACTAGACTGGCAAATATAGACCACAATGCATTGTGCTTGAATGATTTGTCATTTGAAAAAAAAAAAAAGATTTTGATTTATTTTTATAAATATTCCAAGTTTTCATCATCAGGACACTGTAGAGCTTTTTTTACTTCTTACTTTTAGAAATTGGTGACACCATCATTTGGTGTATTAAAAAAAGTAGTTTGCATTGTATTAGAATTGCTTTTAAAATCACATTTTTATAGGCCCGCATGTCAAAATCTGTCAGGGTTTAGCTAGGGAGTAGCGAGGGAATTTGGACATAGCCCCAGAGTACGTTACAGTGCATCTGCTGGATTTTACCCACAATCCTTTTCTGGGTTCTGCAATAGCTGTTAGCAAAACTCATTGGCACAAAAACAAGGAAAACCAGCTGATTGCAATTGGACTCAAACACTGATCCTGCAGCAAATGTGCTTCATCAACAGCCAATGAAAAGAAGAGGATGGAACACAGGAAGTAGAATTAAAAGAACAGGAAGTAGGGGACTGTCACAATAATGAGAAACACTAGGAACAAACTTGGACCACAGAAATAAGAGATCGTCTATGAGCGGCTGTATGTCTTTTATAAGGTCGGCTGCTGTGTCTTTTGGGGAGGGGGGGCTCCCCAAATCAACACCTAGACATCGTATGGATTCTGGCTCAGGCTGTAGGATCATGGGATCTTTGCTATGGAGTGCTTACAAATTAAAAACTACATTAATAAGCATTCATAGGCCACTTAACATCCTATTAAAGGTACTTGCTGATATAATATACCGATTATGTGTCCATACATCATAAAAAATAATATAAATATGTAGAAAATTCTTAAAATTTATTTTTCTATTTACAAAACTGTTTTGTCTAACAGCTCCCACAACGCAGCAAAAACAAAAACTGGCGCAAGATCCAACATCCTTCCGCCTTCTTAAAATCCCTTTTTGTAGATATTTTTTAACGTTTTCTAATCTTTGAAAATCACCCACAACTTGTTTAGCTCTGATAGAGCGTCAGGCTCCGCCTCTAGTCCTGGTGTTCCTCCTCTCACCATTTGGGATGCGTAAATGTGATGTTGTACTGCTTGGCCCAGCGTGCAAACACCTGTTTCTCTGTGATAAAGCGATGGTGGTTTCCTCGTCGGCCGCCCTCGTTCTGTATGTACATCACGCATTCGTCACCCCCTCTTGGTTTGTAGTAGTGGTACGGCAATTTCTTAGCTCCGTTGTTTTTTCTAGAGGAAGATTTGAGATGTGATGGACTGAAACAGTTTGTCATTTTTTATACAGCAGGAGCTCCATCCTTGTACTCACCCACAATAATTGGGCGGAACCATCCCGTATACTTTGATGTTGTCACATAGTTCAACGGCGATGACCATTGTGAACCAGCCAGTGCTCAACCATGAATGAGATTTTTGCCTTAAAAACAGAAAAAGATCCGTAGAAAATAAAAGTGATATTTTCTAAAACGACAACAGCGGAGTCTTTAACACTCACCGATCTCGTCCTGTCTCTCTTTGAAACAGATGATCAAATTTGCGCATCTTGTTTGGCGAAATGCTGAAAAAAGTCAAGTTTCTGTAAGTCATGCTGACCCTCTGGATCAGCCGGTAGAGCGTCCCTTTGGCGTCCTTCCCGATCTTATTCGGCGGTCCCCAGAAGATGATGGTGGAGTTACTCCCCAGGTTCTGAAGGAAATCGTTGGGCCTTCGGACCACCCTGAACACGCTGGCGTGAGCGACGACCCTCAGCGTGGTCCGGTTCCCGACATCAGAGCCGTACCCCGAGGTGGGGGCGTCGTTCATGCGAATGACGCACTCGGTTTGGTCGATCTCATTTCCTGCTTGAGTGCCGAGGACGTGGCTGGAGCTCGTTATCAGAGCACAGTTGTGACAGTGAAGGCTGAGAGTCTGGAAAAGTAAACATTTAGTGCTCAGGAGCAAATATTTACCGATGACAAACGTCTACAGAAAGAAATGCAGAAAAAGAAAAGACGTTTTTGATGCAAGAGGAGTTAAATTTTAACTTCAATCTAAAATTATATTTAAAAACAAAAAGAGAGACTGGTGTAACCAGGAAGTTTAGAAATGAGATATAATACAGGTCACATGATTGTGCGATTAAATATTTAATTTTTTCAAATTAAAGCTCAAAACTTCCTGAAATGCAACATTGAATGAAATTATGTTAGTATAACAGTCTTCTGTTAAAAAATATGGATTAGTTTCCCCAGAATGCCTTTTTTTATTGTATTTTTTATATTACTCATGATGATTGTTGTATTATAAACTCTTCATTGTGTAATAAATAAATAATAAATACAGGAGTTATAAGAATTATGTCTATTAAACATTTCTATTGATTTTTTTTGTTTTTACCAAATTCAATGAATTAATTTGCCTTTGAACACATTTCAACACATATTAAAAACTTTTTTTTCATAATTTTAAAAGTACAACGGAGTATTTGGGCCACCAAAAATAAAAATTAACAGTACGAGATTAAAATTCATTTATGTACAATATACTGATAATAATAATTTGATTTTGAGTCATCAAAAGGTTCATAATTTAGTTGTTTTTGACAAAAAAAAAGGGAAATAAAGCTTAACAAGATGCTCCACATCTTTCATTTTTAAGGACGGCTCTGATAAACAGACAATTTTGGTCTTTTATTGCTAATTTATGACTTTTATTCTTGTAAATTTACAACCTTTTTCACATAAATGTATGACTTTTTTCCTCGTTAATTTATGACTTTTGCTTGTAAATTTAAAACTTTTTTTCTCGTAGATGTAATACTTCTTTCTCAATTTAAAGTCACAAAAATACGTACATTTACAGCAAAAAAATTTCGCCTATGACTTTTAAGGTCCATAAATGGACAACTGCAAATTGCAACTGTAGTGTAGCGTGTACCGATGCCTTAACAGTTTTGCAAGAATTGGGTAAACTAAATCAAACCTTCTATTTGTCACATAGTGTATTACATTTTTGTGTTTTTTTCTGTTATTCTCAAACTCGACAAAAGCTTATCATCTTTCTACAGTCAAGTTTGTTCACTTAATTTGTTAGGTGGAGTCGTGTGCTTCCAAAATGGCGATAACAGAGCAAGAAAACGCGACAAAGGTCAATCCTGAGGGGATAATTGTTTTTGGGAGGAAAGTTCAGACTCCAAAACTATCATTAAGTCCTGACACATTAGGAGAGTCAAACTTTTATTCTCCAAACATTCTGCGAGGATTTACCCACTGCAGCAATAATAGACACCAGCCCTTCTCTGCTATTTATAGGAACATATCTTGTTACAAACGTTACAGATTCTGAATGCAAACTTAACAGAGTGAATAAAATGTGCATTTCTGGTCACACTGAAGCTCCAGAATTCACAGTGTTTGTTGTGAGACATACTTTGTTTCCGTAGAGTGGCACATAGTCGTCCTTCCCACTCCACCTTTTGAGGTCAGTGGTTTTGAGGGCGTGGTTTTCTGCCACATGGAAGGGAGGGTAGATGGCTTCCGGGCTGTTGTTGGAGCCGTAAAGAATGAGGAGCATCATCAGAATGAGGATGGCAACAAAGATGGCCAAACTGTGGCTTCTTTGACCCTGAAAAGAAAAGGACATTTCTTTATTTTTAGGAAAATATGACACAAAAATATAATAATATCACAATAAACTTGACCCACTTTTATTTTTTTAACTCACTAAATTTTTATTATTTTATTGTTGTAATCAGTGGACTTGGTTTTGAATTATATCAAAAATATATAATTATCCAGTATTTTTTTATATAACAAGAATAAATAACAAGAATAATGAATGTCTATTATTATGGTAATAATATAATAATAAGAAACTTTATTTGTATAGCACCTTTCAAGGTATAATAAATTCAAACCTGGTTGTCAATGTTTTACTAAAAGGTCCAAAGATCATGTTACAACTAAAGGAAGTTTTGATTTTTTAATTTATTTACTTAGTTCTTTGTGTGAATTCCATGTTAGATTAATAGTAGAGAAAGTCAAAACAAACATATTTTTCTGTTTTTGTTCACTTGTTCTATACTTTTACTAAGAATCACAAGTATTTTTTGTTATAATAAAGTAAAGGAACAATATATGGTTGTTTAGTTAGAAAATACTTATCTCTTCAGTCATAAAATGTTAAAGATAACAAAAAAGGATTATATATTTCTCCAAAGTACCTCTGTCATTAAACTATATGAGGTTTTCTCAAAAGAAATAATAATAAAAAATGTAAAATTATAAATCCAACAATACTAAAGTTTGTTTAAAAATATGTAATAAAATATTTATATGATAGTATAAGTTGTTTTTGCTTTGAAAAATACAGAATTTTATTTTATTTAAACATTTTCAATACAATTACAAATAAATTTTGTAGTTTAAAGCAAAAGGGGATAAACAAACGATTGAAAAACACATAAAAACATAATTTAAATAAGAAATTGTGGTGAAACTATAGAATAAATATTTAAATTGACATATTTTCAGGTTTTCTTTGATAATCAAAATGATAGTTCTAACAGAGTGCATGTATTTCCTCGTGCAACATCAAACCTTTTCCTTTTAACTCCCTGAAGAATCGGTTTAATCTTTTCTAAAACACAATTTAATTGTAAATAAATTACCTTTCCACTGAGCTTGATCCCCATGCTTCCAGATCAAACGTGTCCGTCATCACACCTGACAGGAGAAACACGGGAATCATTTATGAGGCCGTTTGCTTCCTGAATTTCCGCGCGTTCGCGGTTCTTAACGGGGACACACATGTAACGATCAGAGAGGCTCAGATGTCGTTACACACCGGACGCCGCTGACAGTCAAAGCTCGGAAAATGTCAACATTAGGTTAGAAACACCATCTTGCGCATCCGTCTATCGTCCGTCGCTGCTGTTTCTCTCGCTCTCTCTCTCTTTTCCCGTATTTTTCTCCGTTTTTCAGCACAAACCCGGTTGTTGTTGAAGCGTAGCTCTTAAACGTGTCGGCGTGTTTGAAGGGCAGTGCGCGTCCGTGCAGCTTTTGACGGTTTGAGGCGTCCGTCCGTCCGCGCGCGTGACGGTTCCCTCATTCTTCTCGTCCCCCCCATCTTCCTGCGCCACTGGGTGACGTCACGGCGGGTTCCTGACTGCAGCCGAGCAGCAGCAAAACTTTCACCTGTCCAGCTCTTACGCCGTTTTCACCTAGAAAAACGACCAAATCATTCATTAAAACAATTTTTTAAGAGTATTTAAAAATATTCATCTTATGCCATGAAGTGGAGTAGCATTTTTTTGCAGTGTAGTCAAAGACATGAACTGGATATAGACTCTTACTTTTTTTTACACTTTAAAAGTTTCAATCAAGAGTGATAACAAAAAATAAGATCTTTATTTATTAAAAACAAACAACTGTTTAATATTTATGTTATTTAATATGTAGGAAATCTGGCCAGTCAAGAAATGCACTGAGAAAAAGAAAAAATAAATAATTTTATTTTATGCTTTAAAATGTTTACGTTATAAAGAGACATCTGCTCATTTACACATGCATTATTCGTCATAATGTAAAGTATATGAAAAATGCTGTTTATTAAAAGGATGCCAATGAGCTCTTGGCAAATCTTCATTACATCCATAGATCAGATTCTTAAAAAAAAAAATAGGAGGAGACTCCTGGTGATTAAAAAAAATCTTATTTCTTATGAATTGTGGCAAATTCTGATTCATAACAAATTTTATTTAAGAAATTTTGATCCATAAAGAAGTCTACATGACCACAGCAGTGTTTCTGTCAAGACAAAAATAAACCCCATCCATTAGAAATAAGAATTGGTTTGGGAATAAAAATAACTCTACTCTAATAACTTTTTTTGGCTATTATAATAAAAATAAAACTGTCTAACAGAAGTTTCTTAACTTCAGTTTTACTTCTGGATGACAGATAAAAATGTATTTATCATTTTGCTGAACAAAAGGGTCCTGCTCTACAGAGCCCTCATATCATATCACAGCTTTGGCTCCACCTGATTTGATAAAGAGGACCTGACTGGTGCTCTTGTGCTATCTGAGGACACCGCCCAAAGAGATGTCTAAAGGCACAGACCAAAGAGGTGTCTAAGGGCACCAATCATAGAGCCTTCTAAGGGCACAGACCAAAGAGCTGTCTAAGGGCACCGCCCAAAGTGATGTCTAAGGGCACCAATCATAGAGCTGTCTAAGGGCACCGACCAAAGAGGTTTCTAAAGCCACCGACCAAAGAGCTGTCTAAGGGCACCAGGGGACAAGATGCACATTTAGAATACAATAAAATAAGCAATCATGTGAATAGACCAACTATTATTAGAGAATGGAATGAATACAGGATCACTGATCATCTCCACCTGGGCCTCCATGGAAAATCTCACCTGGTGGGGAACAAATTATCTTAAGAATAGCAAGGAAACAGCCAAGAACTGCACAAAGGGAACTTTTCAATGACCTGAAGAGAGCTAGGACAACATAACGTTAGTATTAGTAAGCTTTGGGTAACCTCATGTCACAAATATATCGCCCGTGCAACCAAGGAAGGGCTACCTAAAAGACAATTTAAGGTTCTGGAGTTGCCTAACTGTCTCTGAACCTCAATCCAATAGAGAATCTTTGGAGGCAGTTTTAAAATTAACGTTGTCCAGACACTGCTCTAAAAGCATTACAGCTCTTGAGAAGATCTGCATGGACCAAAATATGAGCTACAGCGCATACAATCATACTGAAGACCTACACTAAGCAATTGACCTCTGTTATTGACAAACAGAACTGACCAAATGCTTTTTTTCCCTACACCTTTATGGACAATAATTAAAAAAAAAATCAATCTTGGATTTTTTTAAGGTATTTTGTCCCCTATAGGTGACCATTAAGACCTCTAAATTGGAAATCTTTGGAGATTGGAGGTTTAGAAGAAATGTACCATATCTTAAAGTAATTACAGGAGGTCTGTGGTGAGTAACTGTTGCAACATCATGCTCAAAAACACAACAAAGTTAGAGGTTCATCTTTGGATGATGTTTATTGTAAATACATAACAATACAGCAAGATATTTAGCTAAAAAAACAAATAATGACACACTTCCTTTTAGTATTCTAAGTTTTGGCTCATCTAACATCATTTAAAGTCAAAATCACAGATGTAAATGGGAGCTTTGAACTCAAAGGAGAAGGGAGCTTGTCTCTAAATTACCTTCAAACACAAAAAAATGTCGTTCAGGTTCAAGTCGACATTTACAATTGTGTTTTGCGGAGCGCAGACGCAGATTACTTCCAGCAGCAAAACCACCAGTGCAAATACAGTTACATTTCTTTGGATTGAATGAGATGTTGTAACTGAGAAGGCAACGCTGTTTTCAAATGTTAGGAGGCAAAGAAATCAAGGACACTTGAAGATGAGAAAAGTGAAAGTATTAGGGCCACCACAAAATATGAAAATAAAGTCAAAATTTTATTGATTTTATTGTTTGCAACATAAATTAATCAAATTACGTCTTTGTTTGAACATTTCAAAAGCTAAATTTGATATTTTCCAAAAGGCATGAGTTTATCATTGTAAAACTTTAACTATTTGAAGCAAAAATTGATCTTGTAAACTCCCAAATTTCCTTTTCATTATTCTACCACTTTCATTTAGTCAAATTTGTAAATGTTTCTTATAACTTTACAACTTTATTTTATATGTTTTATGATTGCCCTAATACCCCGTTATACAGTTTGCCCTTTACCCTAAAAATAAAATGTCTTGTTTCACTCACACGTTCAGTCTGTTGAGTTATGACATTTTCCACACAAAAATACTAAATGCATTAAAGTTCTGGATTTAAATCTGCCTCATATAAAAGAAAATTTAGTCAAGCACTGAGAATCTATCAGCTGATTCTTTGATGAATTAGCATGCTAACATTCCAGACATTAAATGCTAGTAGCAGCCCTGTACAACAGAATCAAAAGAATAAAGGTGCAGTACTGTAGCTTTAAATGACACAGGCAGGTTAAAGTAAGGCACAGAGACTAAAGAAACTTTGTTTTAGCCGTTGGTAAGCTTCAATATGAGCTCTGTAAAAGTCTTTTTTAATGGTTGTGTTTCTAAGCAGGTAATAAAAGTCTTTGACCCTCAAAGGTTCCAGGATGGATGTTTAAACTGGATATTGTGCCGCGTTGCCCATCTGGCGTAGATGAGCTTCTCAGTGATGAAACGGTGTCCGCCGCGCCGCGTGCTCTCGTGAACTTGGTACATCCTGCACTCGCTGACTCGGTTTTGCTCGTAGTAGTGGTACGGAACGACACTGCGATTGGCTCGACTGCAGGGAGGAGCAATAAATGAATAAATAAAAGGGAAGGTGAAGGTTTTCTGAAGGAGCAGAGATGGAAACCTGCTGTCTCACCTGCAGTGGTTGTTGTCGATCATTCCGAACACGGTGATGCTGTCACACATGTCCATGGCCAGAATCATGGTGAAGAACCCAGTGCTGAGGAACGCTCCTGTTTTCCTCCTGTTGGTTTGTTAATAAAGGTAATCAGAAACCCATTTTTCAAAAAAAAAAAAAATCAAATCGTCACTTTTTCTACTTTCTTGACCAATAAGTAAAGCTAACACTGAAAGTTAGACATTACATTGATGCAAACATATTAATAAAGTTCAAAAGTAAAAGAAGTATAACAAAATAAAACTACACAAGATCTGAGTATCCAACTGGTTCAAATGCTTTGATGCAAAAAAAATTAAAGATATAAAAGAAAAAAATCAAATACTACTTCTATCATTTGGCCCAGAAAATTAATTTTCTCCTGTAAAATTGGTTGTCGCTCAAAAGCATCAAGAAAGTTTTTGCTTAAATACTCAAGGATCAATCATTGGAATCCAATCAGATCAGAGCTTCTTTAAATAAAACTTGAGGTTTTATTTTTCTTTAACCTTTATTTAATCTCTTTTTTGTGTAAAATTACACCTTAAGTTTGGGTTTAAGTCAATAATAGTGGCTGCATAGGGTAGGATATTAAATGGTTGAACAAAAATTAACACATGAATAGTTTGCTATCTAGAAAATTGTAACTATTTAATACTAAAAAAAAATGAGTGTACGCGTCTCAAAAAAAAATAAAGGTTTTGGTTTTCCAGATGATAAAACAGTCATAACAAATGTCAGGATTTTGAGTCTGCATTTAGAAATGCATCTAAATCTGATTTCTTTTTACATAGTTAATTTTAGAAGCTTTTTTTGGCCGTGTTGTGTAGCTATTCATTTATTGGCCCTCACTTAAAATCCTGTCATTTCTGACAAAAAGAGACAAAAATATTTAGTTTTTTTTTAACTGAACATTTGTTCAAAGTGGCTCAATTAAACCAAATTCACTATTTGATCATTAATATTTGTTAGTTCTACATTTTCATAAATGCTATGACTTAATTGTTGATTTAATTCAAGAAAGAAAAACATCAAACATTTTCTCTGGCTTACAAGAAGGCAAATATACTGTCCATTTTTGATGTCTCAAAACAAAAAGACCAAAACATTTTATTTCAAATTGTGAAGCGTGCATCAAAACTAAAACATTCCACATATTCCTATTATAATGATAGAGTTCAGAGAAAAACTCCGACCATCAGGGCGCCGTGACAGAAACCCCAGACTTGTTGATAAAACCAGATGAAGGTTTTTACAGTAGGATAGGATGATTCTGATATGAAAACTTTGTTGCGTCTATAACTGCCAACCAAAAATTCCTGCTGATTACTTATTTCACTATTTTTTTTATATCTTATTTTGTAAATTTGTCTTCTTTTTGCACATAAAAAGCTACCTTGGATGGACAAGAAATGTTAAATTAAATAAAAATTGTGTTTCATATGGAATTATGCAAACATTAGCAAAGAGTAATTTGCAACTACAACCACAAGGTGGCAGTATAAAGCCAAACCAAACCACTATGAATAAACCAAAGAACAAGAACAACATACACTTTTGATATGGCCAGTTACTTGTCCAGTGTCCTGGATTTTAAAGTAATTCTGATACACACTCACTGTTTTTTTTTATTTTTAAAGGGAAATATGATGTCATACATTTGCAAAAGTAAAGACCTCATAAATATGAACATTTTACAAAGACTTGGATTTATTAATTTAAGATTGTGTTCTGATGATGAAAACTTGAATGATTCATAAATAAATAAATAAATTTACATACTATTTTCAGATGAAAAACTGTAAGAATGCAATGCATTGTGGTCTATATTTGAAAATGTAGCGAGCATCGATGCACACTGGTTTCTGGGAAACTTTTAGGTTGATGGATTTTGTAATTGTAGGTTCAGACAGGCTCAAAAAATGGCAAACGTTAGATTAAATGTCCTTAATAATAAAAATAATAATATAAAAAGAGTTATTCTTCTCCCTTGTTATCTTTTAACTCTGAATTAAGCTGCAAAGTAAACTTTTTGTTTTTGAACAAAGAGAAAGGTTTTTAAACAATTGTTCTTTAAAGTCAAATTAAACTCTAATATTTCTTAATTGGAAACATTAAAAACAGTACCTGTTTTTCCCCGTTTCATTCTGGAACACATTATCACAGTCTTCCATCTTCTCCCTAGTTATGGCATAGATTTTGGCTTTTGGATACTTGGCAGCCATTTTCAGGAGAAGGTTAAAGACGGGTCCTTTGCCGTCCTGTCTCATGTTCCTCTCAGGACCCCAAACGACGTAGGTGGTGTCTGCTTCCTGCCGGAAGTAATACTGCTCGTTTTTCACGAGCAGGGGCACGCTGGTGTGAGAAACGACCCGGACACTGGTGCGGCCCCCCACGTCTTTCTCGAACCCGCGGGTGGGCGCGTTGTTCATGCGGATCACGCAACCGATTTGGTCGATCTCCTCTCCAGCGTTAGCATAAAGCATCTGACCGGAGCTGGAGACCAAGGCACAGCTGTCACAGTGAATGTCCAGAAACTATTAGGAAGGAAAAACAAAAACAAAAGCTTAAATTAAATCAAGAATTGGCTCAATAAACAGAATTAATAATGTACGAAAGAGCAAAATTACCCACGTATATTATGCATATTTCACATATTAGAAAAGGCTAGTGTGAACTATCCTGTCTGCAACGCATTCAGGTTTGCTCATAAGTTTACATACCCGATGATTTTTTTCTCAAATCATGCACACAAGCTGATTCAAAAGGGTTTGAATGACAGCTAAAGTTAACTATCTTCACCTAGGACTCGTCTGTCTGTTATCCATGGGTGGGCACAAAAGGTTTTGGAGTTTCTGGACTCCCTACAGATCCTTGCATCCAAGTCATGGGGGAAGCTAAGGAGCTGTCAAAAGATCTATGGGAAAAGGTGACTGAACTGTACAAAACAAGAAAGACATAGAAGAAGATATCCAAGGATCTGAGAATGCCTATTATCAGCGTACTTTCAAAACCACAAGGCGACCTTTCATTGGTTCCAACAGAACAAGGTGAAGGTTCTGAAGTGGCCTCAATACCTCAATATTATTGAGCCACTTTGGGGAGATCTCAAACAGTCAGTTCAAACAAAAAAGCTCTAGAGTTTAAATGAACTTTTAAATAGGGTGAGTTGGGAAGTTTCTGCTGTCATTATGATTTTAAAAATGTTGACACTTATGAGCATATTTGTATAGCATCTGGTGCAATTAAAAAGAAAGCAAAAATTACTATATATATAGCAAGCCAGAGCAGAAATACTTCCTCGCACCTGGGATTTGCCATCAGTGCGGATCCTCTTGTAGCCTCTGAGCCCGGTGTTCTGCCCTGTTCCATACTCGGCGTCCCGCACGATCAAATGTCCGAACCACAACAGCAGCAGAAGGCTCAGGCAGAGCAGGCAGATCCAGCGTCGCCGGAACATCTGCACGCGCGGCTGAAAAGAGGCCGCGAGGACGGTTAAAACTTGGCGTTTTCGAATGAGGCTTTTCCACCGAGGCTCGAGTTGTTCCTACCTGAGCTTTCATGTTTCCTGGCTTCCCCCCGGCATTTTTTTACCTGCCTTGTTTGTCCGTGGACGAAGAAGAAGCTGCGAGACTGCCATCTTTACATTCATACGCTGAGGTTTCGCCTCACTTGTTTGTACTAAGTGAATTTTGTTTTGATTAAATACATTATTTTCATTATTACTGTGTATTACCGCACGTTTACATCAATTATCAACTATCGTTTTACTGTTCAACCATGTCTTTTTCGAAAATGCTACATGACGCATAAAAAGGAAACTAACAAACAGCATCCGGGTTTTATTTTCACAATAAAATTGCCGTCAGCATCAAATATAAATGTAAAACACACACACACACACACACACACACACACACCCACACGCAAACAGTTAAATCTTTTAGAAATATTAAGACCAATATGTTTTACATCGATGTTTAGAAAAATAAATGGACAAATTATTTTACGTGGAACCAATGACTCATTGAGCGGTACCCATAGACTGTAAAAATAATTATTCTTATGTACAGTCTATGGCGGTACCGTAGTTCATCTGAGAGGTGAAATGGCTTTTATTTTGAAAGATATCTGCCCAAACCGGACATGTTAATAATGCGATACTTCCTTCGTGGACTTTATTATTATTATTATTATTTAATAATAATAATAAAAAAGTACATTGCATTTTAAAAAAAAGTTTTTATTGTATTCTTCAAGCTTTGAAATAAAATAATAATAATAATATATGTAGTGCGATATTAGAAAAAATATTAAAAATATTGTATTATTTATAAATAACTTTTTTCTACATTTTTTACTGGTAAGTTAATGCTTTTATAAAGATAATCACTTTGTTATCATGAATATTTTTTCAATGTGTTGTTAAATAAAGTATTTTATTACGAATGCCCCAAATGTACAAATGTAGCCTGTTATTCTCTAGTCTTATTGTAAGAACAAACATAAAAATGAAAAATGTTAAAGCTTTTATTCATCCAGATAAACCTTATTTTTTAAGTAAAAGTTTTGAACAGTGTCAATGTATCTTCTAAATTAGATTTTATATGTATAAAGTGATTAGTGCATATATGTAAGTGTACAGGCATATACGTGTATATACATTTGTGTACGGGTGTTTACATATATATGGGTCTTTTTTTTTTTCCTCCATGTGTGTATGCCGTTTTTCTTTTTTTGTGACTTTTTCCTTTGTTGAGACAAAGTAAGTTAATAGGCTTGAGTAGCATTATTTAAATTAGCTAAGAGGGTGGGATTAAATAAGTTTTTCTAACTTCCTCCCACCCCTTTTTGAACACTATATCATGTGTGTACTTGTTCTTTTGGTTACTCTTTTGTTTCCTGTTTGAATGTTTTATTGTTTTAATAGTGTTCAAAATAAACTGAAAACTGAAACTGAGTATGCCATCTAAAAATACATTTTGAGGTTCTACTAAACATGACACTTGCATTTTTATTTATTTATCTTATAATGTGTTCACCAAGCTTGGAAACTTTTAGCATTTTTAATTAGATCTTTATTATTTTGGAGAAGAACAATGGCAACCAAATGAATGGGATTTTTTTTAAGAAACTGTCTCGCCCTTTGTCCATCCGATTGGTTAGTTGGAAGAGAAACACAATACGATTGGTTAATTTTAACGTCAGTACGTACGTGCTTCTAGTGCCCCGCCCCTTAATAAAACATACAGTGCGGCTTATCCTGACGGTGACACGGGAATGTCCTCTGACGTCTTGTGCGCTCCGGGTATGTGAGAAGGATTATCTTATTAGTTGAACGTAAGGTGAGCTGAACACAAAGCCGTCGCCGAAGCCCGTGAGTTGTCAGCTCAAAGCTCCACAGTCACGTCTGGCTGACTTTGTGATGCTATGATGTTAACTGACAGATCGTGTTGGGCCAGGCGGGCTAGCATTAGCATGTTTTACAGTGGGGGTTCTTAAGTGATGCTAATTTAGATATTTACCCTAAAAGAACGTTTTAAAAACATATGTTAGCCAAATGTTGTCTTTATTCTAAATGAAAAAGGATTTCAATAGCGTAAATTGAAGGCCTCGAGTTCTCGAACGGCAGGAAAACCTAGCTTTTCGTTCAACGCATTCCCAGCTAGCTGTTTATCTAGTTTTAGATACTGTTCTTGTCATAGACAGTCTAATACAAAACTTATTCTTATACAGTCAATGGTTCTTGTCTGAAACACATTTTCAGTATTTCATTCAATGTTATAACTGGTTGGTAAAGTATCTTGTGAAAGATACAGGCTGATCCACTCTAGTTTTATCTCTTTATTTTTTAAATAAAAATTGAATTATTAAAAAAAAGTTTTTACAAGCTTTGATTGTGCAGGAGCAAAGATAAAAAAATACAGTCATAACTATTTGCATTGTACTATTTGCAGGTTTTATTCAAAATATCTAAATATCTCTTTGAGATTGATGAATCCAGCCACTATATTTGTCTTTTTTTTATTTTTATTTTTATTGTTTTCGCTATTTTGTGGTGTTATAATTTTAACAGCTAACAAACAAATCAAAAGGTCACATTTCTATTATCTGTTAGAGCATGTGGCTCCAAATCCCCATCCAGGAGTGGATGACTGCAAAATGTGTTTAATCCAACAGCTGAGGGGAACTCTCACTTTGGGTTGATGTGAAAGACTTTGAAGAACTTCTCCCTGGAGGCTTTTCCAATCTCGACATGTCTCTCAAACAATCAGAGGGCGTGTCCATCGCCCAGGCTTTGGCTATGACTGTAGCTGAGATACCAGTCTTTCTGTATTCCACATTTGGGCAGGTTAGTATTAAATGAAGCACTAATTTTGTAATTAAAAACAGACTTTAATTTCATTCTCATTCTTCCTCTTCTAGTCGATATTTTCCCAGCTAAAGCTTTCCCCAAGTTTGAAGAAAGTCCTGTTTGCTACAGCCCTCGGCAGTGTGGCTTTAGCTCTTACTGCCCATCAGCTGAAAAGGCGAGGGAGAAAAAGGAAGCAGGCAGCACAAGCGAAGGAAGGCCAGAGAGTAGTGGGAATACCTGAAGCGCTGCTGAAGACAGGAAGACCATCATCGTTAAAAAGAGGTGTGTACACTAATGCTAGACTTTTTCTGGGTGCATTTTCCCAGCATCTTTCATTTTTGTTTCAGGTCCATTTACTGGTCGACAAATGATGAGCCCCAGCTCCCGTAGCAACGACACCATGAGTGGTATTTCCTCCCTGGCTCCCAGCAAACACTCCAGCTCCTCACATAGCCTGGCATCTGTCAGTTTAGTTATTTCTGTTTATCATCAAATGAGCATACCTTTTGTTTCACGGTCATCTGTTTTAAACTGCTGATATTTCTTTCGTAGACTCGAGTCCCAAATTCTCCAAACCAGTCCGCTAATCCACTCACCCCCTTGGAGGCCCAGTTGGTGATGGAAGAAACGGGGACAGTAGAAGATGCAAACGCAGAAAACCTGTATTTGATGGGTAAGTAATGACTATTAGTTCAGATTTCTTAAATTAATATTCATTAAGATCAAAACCACTTTGTTTTAAATCCATATCAGTCCTTGAACTTAAGAAGTTTGAAAATGTGGTTATCTTCTTAGATATTCTGCACTAGACTAATAGGAAGGTTGAAGGACTTTATTTCTGGATGCATTTGTCAAGTAAATACAAACTAAAGCTCATCTCATATTTTAAATAAGCTGCATCTAAATATAAACAACTGAGACATTTTTTAAAGATTTATCATGATTTTTGATTAAATAACTGGTACTTAATGACTAAAACCATCAAGTTTGGGACTATTTCTTCTCATTAACATCAAGTTAAATTTGTCTTGCTTTAGTTTCTAACTTGTTTTATCTCAAATTTATTGTGTGTAATCTTTTGGGCAATTTATGGCATCATTTGCCAAATAAATATTTGTCATCAAAGCAATGAAAGCCCACCAGTAGCATCTTTATAACAAGATATTTGGATCAAGAATCTTGGCGAGTAAAGTTAAACCTTTTTAAATTAAAACACACTTTTAATTGGATAATAAAACAGAGTTTTATGTTTATATTGTTTATTGTTCTTGTTACTTCTTTTTTTTCTCTAAAGGTCTTGCCTTTTTCCAGGTCACAGTTGTAAATATGAACGTTGTTCTTAATCTGTTCTGCCTGAATAAATAAAGGTCATATAAATACATAGTAAAATTATATTATTCTTTAATGAAAAGTAACTTTTGACTTTGTTTTTCCTTTTTAATATTTATATTCAAGAGATGATATAAGAAGACATTTTCTATTTAATCAAAAAAGCAAACAGTAGGTAATATTACGTAGGATCTTGGTCTAAAAAAATTACAAAATAAAAGCGTCATTGTGTAAGATCAACAAAGTAGGAGGTTGTGTTTCTGCAAAAACAGACTGGAACAACAGCAAATGAACAATGTTTTTTTTTAAATAATTTTCTAAAGTTCTCTGCAAAATAAATTAGTACATTTTTAATAATCTATGGGTAGAAAAACCTAATTTGAGTGCATATTTAGGCTATTTTTCAAATGTCTACATTGAGTTTTACATTTTAATCTTATTGCCAAAATCATGTTCTGTTTTCTCAAAAAAATCTGATTTTACTGTCAAAACTTCAACATTTCTGTATTTAAATGTTGCATAATAAATGTTTCCTTTAATCTGGCCTTTTACTCTGTTTGCATCTGAACTCCTGTGAAGCAAATTACAAAAAATATCCAAAACTGACAAATACAACACACATATATTTATGATAAGAGTTACTGCTTTTACTAATTTTAAGACATTTTACTTCCCCCCCACTAGGGATGGAGCTGTTTGAGGAAGCGCTACGAAAATGGGAGCAAGCCCTTAACATTCGTCATCACACCCAGTCAACCTCCAGCAACAACAGCCTCGCCCTGCAGGGGGCGGCATGCAGTGAATCTCCCACGGTAATCATAGAATGACCATCAGTCCTATTCCGTGCTGTTCTTTAGCCTTTCAGAGTAAACTATATCCATAAATTTGATAATATTTTATCTTTTGGACACTAAAAAACAAATTATTTATGAAATATGAGTTATTTTCATGAACTCTTTTCCTACCCGGAAGTAAGACGACTCAATCTCTGAGGCTCCGCCTTTTTTCTCCATGTGAGTGCCGCCCATTTCATGATGTCAACCTAGAGCCGGCCATGGCAGCGTCTGTGTTTCGCCCATGAAAACAAACGACATCCGAACTTTGCAAAGATGGATGTGCAAATTGTCCATATAAAATGAAAGCGTTTTACCGAACACCGCTAGCCCAGCCAAAAAATGGGTGTCTGTGTTAGCCTGGGGCGCAACTGGTAGCGCAGACTCTTCCTGGAAGGGGCTGTTCCTCACCTGTATACGTCATTGTAAAGACCCCCTTGTTTTTTTGGGTTGGGAGGGGCTAGAGCTCAGAACCCATGATTGTAGAGGAAAGAGATGCGTGAATGGATCAAAATACCTTTTTAGGGTTATTTTTCATGAGGAATTAACATTATAACACACTAAAAGCTCAAAAAACTTGATTTTGCATGAAATAGGCCCTTTAATTTTCCAACAAAAATTCTATTCTATTTGAAGTTTAGTTGCCAAACGTTGACTTGTGTACCTTAAAGATTTAAAGTTTCACAAAATTAATTTTTTTTCCCCTTTGTTTCAGGCTGAAACACATAACAAAGTGTTAGCTGAGAAGCTGGAGACGCTGCTGCACAGGGCGTACCACCTGCAGGAGGATTTCGGCAGCGGCATCCCTACAGACAGTGTGCTGGCAGAATTCGGTGAGAAAACTGTGACTGTAAAGATTGTGTCTTTATTTACTTTATCAGTCAAAAGTAAAATAACTCAAGTGAAAAAGG
Source organism: Oryzias melastigma (assembly GCF_002922805.2). NCBI lineage: Eukaryota > Metazoa > Chordata > Actinopteri > Beloniformes > Adrianichthyidae > Oryzias > Oryzias melastigma. Next base: position 7,587,230 of record NC_050523.1, read on the forward strand.
TCAAGGACTGCTGAGTCATTTTGAGGACCCTGTGTTCACATATAGTTATGTTTTCTCTTAGAGAGTGAAGGGACTCTTATCCTGCCACAAGTGGAGAGTTTCTACAGACTGCAAGATGACGACGCGACCACCGTTAGCTCTGATGACTCCTTTTTCTCAGCTGCAGAGGTGATTCATCTGCTCTAAAGATGATCAGATTACAATAATATTACACCAGGATTTGGGATTACATATGCATGCTGTGCTAGATATTGCATTCCTATAAAATAAATATTTGTTTTTCGATGCAGATCTTTGATAACATGACTCTAGACGAGCTCTACCCGCCCATGAGGCCGGCAGCTCTTTATGAAGAAGCCTTAACTCTGGTCCATGAAGGCAAAGTCCCGTATAGATCTCTGAGGTGATTATGATGCTGATTGGTGCTTAAAGAAGCTAAGCTTCATGTGATTATTTGAATACTTTTTCAAATATGAGACTTCTGCCTCCTAGTGGTCAAATTTGTCCTTATATTTTTTTTGTCAAAGAGGTTGTTTAGTTTTTTAAATGTCGTTTTCTCTTTAATAGAACTGAATTGCTTGAATGTTACGGTGACCAAGACTTCCTCGCCAAGCTTCACTGTGTGAGACAAGCATTCCAGGTCTGTCCTTTGTGTAAAAACCTCATTTGCAAGACATTTGTTCAAAGTTTCAAACCTAAATTATAAAGAATTTTCCTGTCTTTTAAATGTAATCGCTATCGGGATGCATTTTAACTGTGATGTATGTGTGAACTGTATTTTTTGGAGAGGGAAAAACAAGTGTTTGCTCAACAGAACGACGAGTTTGCTGATTCAAATATCACTCTGCAGCTGTGTACTCGGGCAAAAAAACTCCAAGAAAGAAGGCAACATTTTAAAGTGCTTTCATTCGGTATAAAAGTGTTTCATTTTTTAGCCACATTTAATCCTGTCTTCTGCATCCTTTTCTCTGCCTTTATTACGTCCGTACATCTGCTTTTTGGGCTCTGGTTCAAACATCTCCTAGCATAAACTGTTTTTCAAGTATAATAAATAAATACAACTTTTTTTTTCTTCTTTCAGGTCCTTTTGCTAGATGAAAGTCACCGCACATTTTTTATGGAGACCGGGAAGCAGATGATTGTCGGGTTGATGGTAAAGGCAAACAAGGTGAGACAATAAATGAATGCAGTTTTATCTTAAATAGATAGAAATACTTGTTTCTTAGACATCAGTTGATTTATTTATTTTTTTAACCAGAGCCCCAAAGCGTTTCTGGAAAGCTATGAAGACATGCTGCTTTACACTCAGAGGGAGGAAACGTGGCCCGTTACAAAGATGGAGCTGGACGGTCGAGGGGTGAGTTCTGTTCAAGTTCTATGCTTTCTTACCTAATGAAAGCAGTAAAATGGACAGTGGCTGAGAAAGTTGGTTTTATATTCTCTAACCTGCAGCAGAAAAATGTGTTGCTCACAAAATAACTTTAACATAAAAGGACAAACAGTTTGGCTGTCGGAGTTCTACTCTCACACACTCGAATGAATGCTTTCCTGCAGAAACAATGCTGTTTTTTGCTTATTAAATCTTTAATAACATTTGTTACTTTCCTGCAGGCTCAGATATTTCACTTGTTTACAGTAAAACTGGGTGAAAAAGAACATTTACTTCTTTGCAAATGTTAAGATTTTTTTAGTATTTAAAAACCCACTCCAATGAAAATATTGTTTTTGGTGTTTTTGAAATGCATTTATAAAGAAAATAAATCTTACATTTGCCTTTCTAAGTATTTCTTGATTCAAATGGTTGTAAGTTAGGAGCAGATGAAAAAAAAGATGTTGAAAAAATAAATTATTTGTGACGTAGAAAAGCTCCATTTTGATTAATCCACACGCAGACAAGTAGATTCATTTGTTTTCCTTGTCTGAGCTGGCATCAGGCTGGATAGCTCTAATATTGCTCGCCATTTTTTGTTGCACTGGTAAGCTAGCAGGAGAGCGTGTAAACAGAGAGCTACCCCCAACTTGAAGATGAATTTCTGATGAGCTGCTGTTGCTCACTTTTAAAATTGATCAAAAGATGATTTCAATGGGAGATACTGTATATCTGCCGCTGTCTTGGATAAAACTGTTCAGAAAAATGATGGACATCCTCCTGTGTTCTCTGCAGGTGGTGTGCATGAACTTTTTCGACATTGTGTTAGATTTCATCCTAATGGATGCGTTTGAAGATCTCGAGTGCCCTCCCTCTTCTGTCGTGGCCGTGCTGAGGAACCGCTGGCTGTCTGACAGCTTTAAAGAGACGGTAAGTGGATGAAGCATTACCACGAAAAGATCTATTGCTGTTTTTTATTGATTTTACTGCTTAAGAATGGGGATTTCCAATTTAAACAGAAAGCGCACAGATATGTAAAATAAAACAAAATATAGCATCAGCTAAACGGAAAAAACACAATAACAGTGCACTTTTCATTTGATAGAGATTGTTCATAATTTAGGTTAATTTATTTTCCTTTTTTGTCTCGCCAATGATTAACAATATATTTTATTCAGCTGAGGAGAGATTTGTTCGATAACAGAGTTGTGTGTTTTTGTCAGGCTCTGGCAACGGCTTGCTGGTCTGTCCTAAAAGCAAAAAGGCGTCTTCTTATGGTTAGTTACAATTGAACGTTTAAAGTTTTCTTAACATAAACATGTGAGACTATCATCATGTGCTTGTCATGATTTTTCCACAGGTTCCGGATGGGTTCATCTCCCACTTTTATGCCATATCGGAACATGTTAGCCCGGTCTTAGCGTTTGGGTTTTTGGGGCCTCGTCAGCATCTGAGTGACGTTTGCACGATTTTCAAAGTAAGTAACTGCAATATTCCTCACATACTTACCCACTTATTGTATTGCAAATAGAATAAATATATATATATATATATATACTGTATATATGTATATACTATCCATTCAGCTACTTGTAGGTTGCAGCTTTTAGCAGCAGATGTCACTAAGTCCTGTCACATATGTGAAATATAATCTTTGAGACATATCATTCTAAAAAAAATGTGTTTATTCCCTCTTGTAGCAACAGATCGTCCAGTACCTTAAGGACATGTTTGATCACGACAAGGTCCGCTTCACCTCAGTGCAGTGTCTGGCTGAGGACATCCTGAAGCTTTCCCACAGGAGGAGTGAGATCCTACTGGGGTACCTGGGCATAGACAGCCTTCTAGATCTGAACGGTGCCCTCCCCAGAGGCATCGAGGCCTCCCCAGGTGCCAGCTAGGGTCTTCATTTGGCTAACATGTATGGAGGACAAGGAAAAAAGCAACTCTTGGACTTTACAAGTGTGGATTCCAGCTTCTGTGATGCGCCGAGAACCGGCATCATTCGTCTGCGTTCGCCCGACTCCTCTGCTGCTCCGGTCCTGGTACGAATGAGTGAAGCCGTTCGGATCACGTGATCCCACCCTTCCCTTTTGTTGCTGCTTTGTTGCATCTCGAGAATGCAGACCATAATCATACATAATCGCAGACGTGTGAGGACTTGCCTCTGCCTTGTTGAGTAATTGTAAGAAAAACAAGTCACTTCCAACTTCAGCCTTCTGCAACCGCCCTTCACGAGACCAGCCTTTAACGTGTTTATCATGGAAGCAGATGGAATTCATTAGTTCTCCCTTTTAAAAAAATAGACATGTTTTATACTGTTAACGGAAGGAAATGTGTTAAATTGATCAAATTATTAAGTTTCATGTACAAATGAAGGTTCGGTTTTCCCTCTTAGATGCTTTGTTTTTTTCTATTTTGATATCATTTTAAAGAAAAATCTGTTTGAAGGAACACCTGAGACAGTCTCCCAGCAGACTCAGAAGGTGATATGTACCTTGAAATACGTCAATGTGTTCAACTTCTGGGCTTAAATTCTCCAACTTGCTGTGATTTAAATGGGACCTCTTTTCTACCTCTGAGGTTTTAAAGAGCATCCTTTATAACTGAAGTCAATATCTGTTTTTTTTTATGTCACTTCAACCCATTTAATGTTTATTGAAACTTCACGTGAAGACATTTGCTTGTGCAGGTTGTCAATGTTTTCATCAAGTTGTCTGGTTAAAAAAAAGAAAAGGAAATCTGTGCAGCATTTTCAAATTCATTGGAAACGCCTTACTTAATGGAGACAGTCTTGACCTAAAACGCCTGATTATATTTAATTTACATTCTTTAATGCTTTTTTTTGTCTCTCTGTAAAAAAGACTGAAATATTTTATGTTTGAACATATCATATAGTCAATGTTCAGCACAAATGATTAGATTTTGTTTTTTTTATTCTGAAATGGTGCCATCTAGTATTTACCGCAAATAAGGGAATTCTTGATACATTAAAATAAGTAGTGAAGGCCAGTTGGAGAGTTTGACTCATCGAAACGCTCAA
>NC_050523.1:7591787-7596941 GCF_002922805.2 Oryzias melastigma
CATTTATAATTCATACCATCAACTCGTTTAAATTTATTATTCATGTTTTGTGGCATTAATGATTAGTTTTGCTGTTGTTGCAAAAAAATCTCTTGCATTTTCACCTCAAGAAGTATTTTTTTAACCTAAAAGTTGCTAGTCTTGCAAATAGTTTGTATTGGCGTCTAAAATGAATTTGTTTCCAACAGAACTATTCATTTATTTACATCATGAGTCGATTCCTTGGTGTGCAGCTTTACTGTTTTTTTTTTTGTAGCATTTTGCACTTTAGCAGAAAGATGGGGGAATGTCCAAAGACTCTTTAAAAAGTCATTTTAAGAGTTATGATGTACAGATACTAAAGTACTCATGAATATACTGTTCAGTAAAGAAGTTATCTTTCCAAAAATGCTCTATTCTGAATAGTTTCTACTACCATTATGGTTTTGTTGGAGTGTTTTTGCTTTAGATTAATCCACCACTTTCCCTCGAACTGCTGGCTGTAGTTTGACTGCTAATAAGCTGCTTTAACATCAATTCTTCAGTGTTTGAATCATGTTGTAGAATCCTGACAGGTTTAAATAGTTAAAGATTGACCAAACTTAAATCCTCGTGCATGTTGACATTGTAGATTATGTCATTGATGTATTATGCAAAATGTTGACATAAGCTAATTCTGTACCTTAAAAAAAATGTCAGATTGCAATCATCTCCATAGTGCAGGAATTTCGATAAAAAATTCAGATGGCCAAAAGAAGATCTTTTTTTGTTTCATTTATTTTTTTTATTTTTTTGCTTACAACTTTTTTTCTATTGTCAAACTACTGGCAGCACAATCTGTAGATTGGTTTAAATTCTCCATAATAAATATTATTTTTAATATTAAATGTGTCTTTTTTTCTGACAAAAATAACTTGTTTTAAAATAAGGAGCAGAATTGTCTACAACTGTAATGTAAATTGTTCTTTTAGTTATGATTATGCCATTTTAAGCCAAAATAAAGACAACTTGTGGCTTTTTCTAGGACATAATTTCTGCAGAGCAGGAGTTATCATTGGAAATTATCCTCTGAGTTGTGGGTGGAACCATTGACCTACTCGCTCTTCCTGTTGCTGAGAGCTCTCTGTTTACATGTTCTCCCACTAGCTCACTTCCCCTCTCTCCCCCAACCTAACTGGCGGTGCTCCTCACAGTTTTGAGCTAGAAAGCCAACTTGGACGAGGAAAACGAAGACGTGCATGGATCTAGTCGTCTACAAGTGGATGCATTAGAATGTATGGAAGCCTGCCAATCAGTTGAGACCAGCCCAGCATATTTTGTGATGTCACAAATTTTTCAAACAATAATTAAAATATAAAAAAATACCCAGAAATGGAGTTGTCAACTTAATTTTATTTACATCATCAGGACAATGCCACAAGAACATGTAAAAAACACACAAAAAAATCATTTTTAATGTCAAAACTGTGCCTCCACCCTATGGTTTGTTGTCATTGTAATGCCTCATACTAATTGTTGGAATTCAGTCGTGACACGCACAAGTGAAATTTATAACAGTTGGGAAATCTAAATGTTCAGGTCCTCGTTGAGTCAGTTTTCTGTTTCCCGTCTAACCGCATTATATTCATCTATTGAGATAACATTTGAAAAATGTAGTTTGTTTCTGTTCTTCCGAGAAATCAGATAACTTTTTCTTATTTTTTAGGTCTACTTGTTTACTATTGCCTCAGAAAAGTTGCTGTGTGACATTTTTGTCACCTTAAAGGAAACAAATTAACCTTATCACACACGCACATGTACAGGTGTATCTTTTTTTATTATGATTTTTGCAGGATTTAGTTTGTTGAGTTGATTAGGAGTGTTATGGTAACATTATTAATTACATTTGTATTATTTCAAAATATAAATGACTGAATCTTTAAGCTTTGATGCTTAAAAATACCAGTTTCTCCTGCACGAGCTACTATCTGGTGCCCATTGTGCGCACCAGATAGTAGCTCGTGCAGGAGAAACTGGTATTTTTTATGTATTTATTTTTTTACTTTATTGATTTCAATGAGTGAAGTTTTAAAATGTGTGCTGGACTTTACTCTTTTTGTTTTTTTCCCCTTAATTTTCATTCAATATTTCTTCTCTATGGGCAGAATCCCCCCTCCGCTCGGTGCGGCCCGGATTGGTCGGCTCGCCTGCTGCCGGGGCCCGTTTGAACGCTCAACTCCGCTCTCCATTCGTCAGACTCGGGTCTGGGGCGTTTCACCAAAGCTGCCCCGGTTGTGTCCGGGTAAGATGGCGTTGGAAGAGCAGTGCTCGGCACCACCTCGATGGCAGGCCATATCAGCGACACACGTAGAGTTTCCCGAGGGTACGTGAACTCCTCCATGCCGTGTATAGAATGGGATTTAGTTAACCGTGAGAAGCTCGGTAGTTTCCCGGTAGCGCGTCTGTTTTGCTGCTGGTGAATGAACGCGGCCGTCAGTACCTGCTAAATAGTGAGCGATTGGTGTATTCCGACCACAGCGGGGACTGCGAAATTATGAGACACTGCCGCATGCGCAGTTTGAAATACGGTTCACAATGAAGGCTAGCTCGGCTACTAGCCGATTTTAATATGACTTTCTAGTTTTCTTTCGGGTATTAACCGAAATGAGTTGTGAGAAATGTTTTAAAGTAGCTGTAAAAGTTTAATTAAAAACTATAAAATACTGTGCTTAAAGCACTAGGTTATTCCTATTTGTGGCAGTGTTGTTCAGGGCTGATGCTAACATGCTAACTAGCTCCCTGGCCTGAATATGTTTTACTAGCATGACCCACATTGTATCGAGTGGTCTAAATTTAATGGAACCCTTTTGGGTTGGTTTAATGTGGACACTCTACTCGGATATGGCCTCCTTTCTTTCCATTTAATTTGAATATGTGTAGTGTTCAAGATCGCCGGGATCCTCCCACCATGTTTCAGTGACTTCACGAGTTTTTGTGTTTTATTTTGTGTGTTTCAGGAGATCTGACGGGGCATCTACTGGCTTACATCAGTCTCCTGCCCATAGCTATTCTCGTGGGGTTCGTCACTCTCATAGTGTTTAAACGGGAATTGCACACGGTGAGTCAAGCTTTTGTGGTTTGGAAGTTTAAAGTCGGCCTCTCTCATGTCAAATCACCCATGTAAATGAGCAGGTGAGAGTGTGGCGCGTGCTCACGTCTAGTTTGTGTCTCAGATTTCCTTCTTCGGCGGTATCCTCCTTAACGAAGGGGTGAACTGGCTGCTGAAGCACATTCTCAGAGAGCCGCGCCCTTGTGCAGGTGAGTTCAGGAACAAATTGTTCACCTTTTGACCGGGCTGAGCTCAGTTTTTGAGAGAATAAAAGATTATGCCGGGTTTTTTTTTCAAACAATTAATATTAATAATTGTTAAATACATTTTAATTGTCCTTTATTTAAGACATTTTATGTGTCTTTTATTTAATTTAAAATATGTGCTGCAAGGAGTTCATTAGAACATTTTCTCTGATTGTTAGAAGTTAGCTAGTTGCTAATTTCCCAGCATCCCTTTGTTCACATTCTCTCCTGCTAGCTTATAGCACTTCACAAGCCCAAGTCAACATTCTCATACTTTTAATAAAAACAAACATAGAAGAGTTTAGTCAAATCAGAGCAGGATTTTATCTGCTCCTAATTTAACATGATTTGAATAAAGAAAAATAAAAAAAATGCAACAAGAAAATGTTGAAAACATTTGTTTCATTGGTGTGAGTCTCTTATATGTTGCTTTTATTTTGAAGTTCTGCTTTTGGAATCTGCTTCTTCTGCATTTGAAGTTAACCCCGCTTCTGCAAATGATACTGCATTTACATAAACACTTTTCTTCAGACTTTTTTTTCTAAAAATAAATACATCTCTTTATGCATTGGGAAGGGTTGGGGGCAATACCAAAAATCCCCCAAAAGTTTACAATTGATTAAAAAAAATAACCAAAATACCCCCAAATAATAAATAAATAAATGAATAAAATAAGCGACAAGAAAAATGTAAGGTTGGATGGGCTAATAATAAATCTAATATTTATTTGAAAATTTTATGTATTTAAAATGACTTGTAATTTTCTGTCTGTACCTTTTCATATTACACGTTTATTTACTTAAACACAGCCTTGTTTACATGTCTTAATTGTATTAATATTAGTTTTGATTGTTTGTTTCTCCATAGGGGCTCACACAACCCTGCACACAGAATATGGGATGCCCTCCAGCCATTCCCAACTTATCTGGTTCTTTGTTGTTTACTTCTTTCTTTTCCTTTATTTAAGGTGAGTTCTTTTTTGGTTTTTAATAAATGACGATAAATTTGAAGCTAAATGCATTTTTTTCGTCTGCATATACAAAGGTCACAACAAGATTTTTAGGTGAAAAAAATGTGTAACCCTGGTGAACCCACTGGGTCAAATTTTTTTTTTATTTACATTTTTTTCTATATTTTTAATTCGTATTTTTCACAATTTGGCTTATGTTCATTGCTGCTACCCAAAATAAACAAAAAAATGTAAAATTAATATTAAAAACCCAGTGTAAAATTGTTCTTGGGTTCTCCAGGGTTAAAATATGTTTTAATTTATTATTCAACGCATTAATTTTCTTTTTTGTCAATATAGTTGCCGTAAGTTAGTGTACTGAGTATTGAATTAAAGATTTTTTTCTCATTGACAGGAAGTTAATGTTGTCATGAACTGTCTTTCAGAATGCATCAAACAAACAATGCTCGATGTGTGGACTTGCTATGGAGACACATACTTTCCATTTTCCTATTGGCTGTAGCCTTTTCAGTATCCTACAGCAGGTCAGAAAACAATTTTTTATCCTCTACCAATTGGAATTTACCATAAAATCTCAATAGTTCGGGGTTTCCTCTTTTTTTTACTTCAAAAACTGTTTTTTATTATGTATACGACATGTGAACTTAATTGACAGCATTAAGATGTGCTTCCTCAATCATTCACATCAGAACCTGGACTAAGAACCTGCTTCAACCCGGGTCACTATGTCACATGTGTCAGATTGTCATCTTGGGACAGATTACTTTATTCACAACATTTAGACTCCTAAAATGTGAGATTATTGTCTGATTGCTGAAAGCAATCAGAGTATAAGATCCTACAGCTTTATTATATTTTTTTATTATTATTGT
>NC_050523.1:7596970-7602893 GCF_002922805.2 Oryzias melastigma
TCTTTTTGCCCAAATTAAGCAACATTTCTTGATGTTATGTGCTCTGCCAGATAAGTTAGTTTTATGTAATTCTGAGTACAGAGGTGATCTTAGCAAGAGTGCCTGATGCACTAAACTCCAACAACAATTTGACACTTTCAAATAAAATATCATATTTTTTGATAACTAACCACAGTTTTAATGATAGTTCATGAGTCAACAATGAAGCCAAATCCATGATTTTGTTGCCTTGACTTGAATATTATTACAGAAATTCCAATATTGGTGAAAAAATATCACAGTTTACGTTTTGTGGACTTTCTTAAGTTGAATTATATTATTTACAAGGAAATTGGCAACAATAGCATATAATTTGTTCTAATCATTCAATGTGGTTGCATTTTTATTCCATTATATATAAATGTCTGCTTTCCCAGTGAGAAATAATGGTCTTGCGGGTGTTTATTTTATGAAGGGCGTTCCGTCAAATTGCAGATTTTAAGGTTTATTATGTTATTGAAACTTCCTTAGGAGTTAAAGGGAGCAGTTGAGGGCACCTGATATGCTAAACAAAGATCAGTCCCCAGTTTTACAACAGAAAAGTATTTAAACTTTAGTTTTCCCTCTTAATCTAGCAGGACTTTTAATGGCATCTTAAATGTGCTTGTGTCCCTTGATATAAAGTTAACTGGAAGGTATTCACCAGGTGCTAAGTTTCTCTATCAGTGAATGGCACAACAATCCTACCTGCACTTTTGCATTTTAACCCTACCTGTCACATATATTATATTTGTATTATTCTTGCACGTATAAGCATACATAAGCATTCCATGGCAATAACAAATAGCTTTTGTGACAGTTTAAAAAAAGGAAAACACAGTTTTCACAAACCCAGAAAGCAAGAAGAAACAGTGTCATTGAAATGTTATTGATAATAAATTCATTTTTTCAAAAGGTTTAGACACTGAAACCTTTCATCAGATTAGATGTATCTTGTGATTTTGAGTTTGAGAGCCACAGATTCAGATTTGGTTATATTTGCATCTATTTTTACCATGTAAATCACTTCTGTCTGTGGTTTGGCGTTTAGTTTCAGATTTGTTTAGGGATAAATCTGTGTTTCTGTGATGCTGGTTACTATTATCAATATTGTTTAGCACATAAACTCTCAAAAATCAATTCACAAAAAGTCAAAACTACTACTGTTGGGACATAAATATTTTCTAAAGTTATCTTTTTTTCTTGTTTTATGTTTGGCTGTATTGTTTGAAGCTTTTCCTAACCTGCTGTACGTCTGTCTTTGTCAGGGTCTACCTGTTGTATCACACCTGGAGTCAGGTTTTTTATGGAGGGGTAGCCGGCAGCACGATGGCCATAATCTGGTTCTTTTTCACACAGGAGATGTTGACACCATTATTCCCCAAAATAGCCGCCTGGTAAGTGTTGCCCTCATTTCAAACCGTCTTTGTCAAACCTCTCGGGAGGATATGTCCACCTCATCTGGGGGAAGTTGACAGGAGCGAGCGGTTCCGCTTCCTATAGACGTGTCACCGTTGTGTGTGTTGCTCTTCGCAGGCCAGTATCAGAGTACTTCCTGGTGAGAGACACAAGCCTGATCCCCAACATCTTATGGTTTGAGTATACAGTTACCAGATCAGAAGCAAGGTAAGATGTTACACTTAATAATTTCACATTAACTCTGTTCAGATCAGTGGGAAAAAAATCTTTTTCTGGTTTGCTTTACTCTGAATGGTCTGACCTTCTAGAAACATGCACTGACCACGTCCCAAATACAAAACTTTATTTATGGAATCTATAGCAATCAAACCAAACACATTCTTCTGTTTCATTAGATTTAATATTTAGCCAGCAATTATTATTATTATTTTTTTAAAACTTACAACTTTGGCTGCAGCATTTGTCTTCTATTTAAACACACTTATTTCAGTTTTTCTTTCCTCTTCCTCTATTTTAATTTAACATAAACTGTGCAGATTATTTACAGCAGATACAGTTTTCTAACATCTGTAGTCTTGAATTTAACTGCAGTCTAAATACTTCATTTTTCTAATCTTGGACTCGTTTCCTCTTCTTTCTTCTTTTTTTTTTTTAACCCTTTAAATTATTTTTTGTGTTTCCTGCTGCAGCTTCACGCCGTTTCTATAGGAAGGCAGCAGACAGACCTGACTAGAACAGTCTGAGAATCACTTTGAGCTTGATTTGATGGATTGGCTGCATTTAAATTTCTTTTACTCCATAAAAAACAATACATTTTTAAAGTCAACCTTACGACTACAAAGCTGAGTTTACACAAAGTAATTAGTTTGCATTTAAGGGACCCTTAATGCAATAATTTGAATATTTAAAATCAAATTTTCTTTGAGTTCTATTTGCTCTTGTCTGGTGTTTAGTTTTAAGTTATTAAATTCTTTTACAGTATACAATATTTTGCATGTGGGTATGTGATTGTTTGAAACCGATGTCAACATTTATTCTATCTTTGCACTAGGTGGCACTAGACCTCTTTACTATGAGGTTCAATTAGAGCGTAAATGGGTTTCAAGAGAGATTTAAGTTGATTCTTTAGTAATTAGAACCTTTTTATCTACTTACATCATTCCTCATAGGTGGACTCTATAATCATCCAATCATTTTTTAATTGTTTTAAAGGCGTTTCCAGGGCTATTTTAGTTATAATTATGCCAATTTTTGTCAAAAATAAATAAATAAATAATTGAGCAGCATTAATCAGAAACTTGCCAATAAGTTATGGGCAGTACTGTTGGTGTTAACTTCCTGTTGTAACTTCTCGCGAGACTCTGTTCTATCGCGAGATCTCGGCACTTTCGTTTTGGGCGCGCTCTGCCCTGTGATGGCGTGTGATGAGCGGGAGAGAAATAAATAAGTGCAAAGGAAACGAACGTCGTGTTTGTTGGATTTTTCAGTTGGCAGGGAAGTAAGCCCCTGCTAATATCCCATCATCCCTTTGTTTTTGCACTAGCTTACAGCCCCTCACAACCCCAACCTAACATAAACAACAAAGTTGGTGAGCAGTATTGGAGCCGCACAACTTTGAGCCAGATGCCAGACGAGAAAAACGAAGATGTCCGTGGATCTGTTTGTCTGGGAGTCTTGAGGGCTGTAAGCTGGTGGGAGGACATGTAAACAGGGAGCTCTCAGCAGCAAGGAAAGGAACTTAGCCAACAACTGAGAGGCACATTTTGAATGAACTCCTGCTGCTCTGCAGAAACTAGGTCCTAGAAAACGACAGGTAAAAGAAAAAAGCTAAAAACAGTAAAATCATAATTAAAAAATCACTGGGAATACTTTAAAAATATATAAAAAATGATTGGAGTGAAGGAATTTTGCGAGATTTAAGAGTCCTCGTGTGCCAGATACTCGTTTGTGTGGTATCTTTTCTTATCAATTTTTTAATGTGTTTTTTATGATTATATCTGAGTGTATGTGGGTTTAAAACATTTTTAAGTCATATTTAAAGTCGTTTATTATACTACTTCAGATCAAATTTCTTAAATATTTAAAATGTTCCCTTTTTTTTTATCTTTCAGGAACAGACAACGAAAGCTTGGAACAAAACTTCAGTGACTGACGCAGTTCTTTAGTGCAGCAGAGTTTAGGACACACACATACACACATTAACCAACACAAGCAGCTGCTCACTGGGCAAAAAAAACAAAAAAAAAGCACTGAAGAAAGCATCTCTTGGACTGACGTGGCTGCGAGCAGCGTCTGGGAAAACTGGGGTTTTAGAGGAGCCAGGACCGGACCAGGAACCCTCAGCCTAGGCAAGCCCGTCCACACGCCTTCCCTCCTTGTACAGCTTGCCCAAAAATGCTCTTCAATGCATGCAAGACTGTGCAAGAGGCATATTTTAACTGTAAAAGCACGCGACAGGAATCGTTTACTGGAAGGAGCCAAAAAATAAAAAATAAAAATAAAAACACGGAGGCTTTGGGTGAGCGTCCAGCGAATCAGAGGGCGTCATTACAGCATGTCTTTAGTGGTTGTTTTATAAAATGTTCTGACAGGTAGCAGCAGAGAATGGGTGGGGTGGTAGGGTGGGGGGTAGCTTTGTTGGTAATATGTTGAATTAACCATTTTTCATTGTTATATATTTAAAAAAAGAACAATTTCTAAAATTGGTCATAGTGTAATAAGCTTGCAAATTTGCACTTGGTGAAATTTACAAGTAAAAAAAAAAAGAGAGCGAGCACTCGTTTCTTGAGGACCCTCACATTTTGTCTTTAACTGCCAGTCCTCACATATTAAACCCCAAAGCTGATCTGGATTCATTTCAAAGTGCCCTGATCAGGATTGATCGAGGCTGTGGCCCCTCTTTTCACAGGGCGGAGGATTTTCTCAGTTACGGTCGCAACCGGGGAACAGAATTCTGGGAATCTTTTTTTTTTTTATTTGTTTATCTTGTTTCCTGCCGGTGCAGAGCACTTTCCCTCCTTACCTGCATTTCCAGTTTAACATTCCACATCATTTAGTGTAAAAACGTTCCGACTGTGGAGGGAAATGTTTATTTTTTATTGCAGTTTTTTGTTCTTGAAGAGTGGTCACAAACACGCCTCAGGTCAGCGGCAGCATGTGATTCTGCTTCGTTTCCTCGTGGCCTCAGGCAGCTGATATGAAAGGGGATCTGAAGCTGGTTGAATACGGTCATTAGCTCCAACAAAGGGAAGTAGTTCTTCTAGAAATTGAATTTTTTTTCCATGTGTAACCTATATCGAACAGAAAATAAAAATGTGTTTATGTACAAACCTGATCCCAGTGTGATGCTTTAAAAACGCCATTTTCTTGTGTTTTCAAAAGTCTTCTTGGCATCTATTGACTGAAAGTAACATTTTTACTGCTGTTGTTTAGGATGAAAAAATACTTTAATGCAGTTTAGACTTTAGAAGAAATAAATTTGTATTTTACGTTACAAAATTGTTCCAGATTTTATGTTTTTGAACTGAAGGAAAATCACAAAATCTGCTTTTTTTTATTTTAGAGAGAATATTTATCATTTGGCCTTAGAATATGTATTGAGATGAAACGGATAACTAAGTTTTTATTGAAATAATGTAAAGTTGAAAGTAAAAAATAAAAATACTTTAAAGGTGATGCTGGTTAAGTAGTAACCTTTTTGTCTGCTGAGGACTGGCTTTCCTCTAGAACCTTTAGACACCAATTCATGGTTCAAAACTCTACAAAAAGTCAATAAACTAACATTTAACTTTTTTTTTCTGGATTACTAAAAAAAAAAAAAATCACTTTATTCGGTGCACCTGTCCAACTGCTCGTTACACGCAAATTTCTAATCAGCCAATCACGTGGCAGCAACTCAATGCTTTCAGGCATGTAGAAATGGTCAAGATGACATAGCATCAGAATGATGAAGAAAAGGGGATTGAAGTGACTGAATGGTTGTTGGTGCCAAACGGGATGGTCTGAATATTTCAGAAATTGCTAATCTACTGGGATTTTCATCCACAACCGTCTCTAGGGTTTATAGAGAATGGTCAGAAAAAGAGAAAATATCCATTTAATGGGTGGAATCGCCATTTTGAAGTCAGAGGAGAAGGTCCAGACTGGTTCCAGCTGATAGAAAGGCAACAATAACTCAAATAACTACTGGAATCTGTGAATGAACAACAACCTTGAGGTCGATGGACGACGACAGCAGCAGAAGACCACTGGGACAATAGAGGATTGAAAAAAACGTTGCCTGGTCTGGTGAGTCTCCATTTCACCACATTTGGAATTTGGCATCAATAAGATGAAAGCATGGATCCATCCTGCCTTGTATCAGCGGTTCAGGCTGGTAGTGGTAGTGTCATGGTGTGGGGGATAATTTATTGGCACTCTTTGAGACCCCTCAGGGAGATTGAATCTATTCCTTGAAGGATTGAGAAAGTTCTGGAGGCAAAAGCGG
>NC_050523.1:7602910-7603291 GCF_002922805.2 Oryzias melastigma
TTATAACAATAAGACTATGTAATTCTACTTCACGAATTTTGGTCTGGAAAACACTCAAACGTCTATATCTCTGTAGGACAACAAATGACGTTGCTTTGATGTTCTCTTATGAAGTTAGAGCAAATTATCATGAAATCTCAGAGGGGTGCCCAAACTTTTGCATACCACTGTATATCTCACAGTAAATGAAGGTTACGAGGACTTAATATTATAAATAGCTACATTTTTACTTTTAAAGACTTCTTAAATACTTCACAGAGACGTCGCTGTCACTCAGTGATGCTGCTCTTCTCTACTTCAGAGCAAATCTTTGGACCTCCTCCTGACTAACAGGGGAAAAAACGGCAGTCTAACCTATTTAAGCCATCAGTTCATTTTTGA
>NC_050523.1:7603378-7607344 GCF_002922805.2 Oryzias melastigma
TTTATGTTTTTGAACTGAAGGAAAATCACAAAATCTGCTTTTTTTATTTTAGAGAGAAC
Source organism: Oryzias melastigma (assembly GCF_002922805.2). Lineage (NCBI taxonomy): Eukaryota > Metazoa > Chordata > Actinopteri > Beloniformes > Adrianichthyidae > Oryzias > Oryzias melastigma. The sequence goes on from NC_050523.1 coordinate 7,603,438, forward strand.
ATTTATTATTTGGCCTTAGAATATGTATTGAGATGAAACGGATAACTAAGTTTTTATTGAAATAATGTAAAGTTGAAAGTAAAAAAATAAAAATACTTTAAAGGTGATGCTGGTTAAGTAGTAACCTTTTTGTCTGCTGAGGACTGGCTTTCCTCCAGAACCTTTAGACACAAATTCATGGTTCAAAACTCTACAAAAAGTCAATAAACTAACATTTAACTTTTTTTTCTGAATTACAAAAAAAAAAAAAAAAAATCACTTTATTCGGCGCACCTGTCCAACTGCTCGTTACACGCAAATTTCTAATCAGCCAATCACGTGGCAGCAACTCAATGCTTTCAGGCATGTTGAAATGGTCAAGATGACGTAGCGTCAGAATGATGAAGAAAAGGGGATTGAAGTGACTGAATGGTTGTTGGTGCCAAACGGGATGGTCTGAATATTTCAGAAACTGCTAATCTACTGGGATTTTCATCCACAACCATCTCTAGGGTTTGTAGAGAATGGTCAGAAAAAGAGAAAATATCCATTTAATGGGTGGAATCGCCATTTTGAAGTCAGAGGAGAAGGTCCAGACTGGTTCCAGCTGATAGAAAGGCAACAATAACTCAAATAATTACTGGAATCTGTGAATGAACAACAACCTTGAGGTCGATGGACGACGACAGCAGCAGAAGACCACTGGGACAATAGAGGATTGAAAAAAACGTTGCCTGGTCTGGTGAGTCTCCATTTCACCACATTTGGAATTTGGCATCAATAAGATGAAAGCATGGATCCATCCTGCCTTGTATCAGCGGTTCAGGCTGGTGGCGGTAGTGTCATGGTGTGGGGGATAATTTATTGGCACTCTTTGGGACCCCTCAGGGAGATTGAATCTATTCCTTGAAGGATTGAGAAAGTTCTGGAGGCAAAAGCGGGTCCAACCCAGTAGGTGAACCTAATAAAGTGGCAGCTGAGTCTGTGCTCCACTTATAGAAGCTTTTATGGATCTTTCTGTTTGCTCTTCTTTAGGTTTCTAGTTCAAATAAAATCTGTGGAGTTGTAAATTTCATCTAAAAATATGATTCACTTGTTCTTTATTTGTAATTTAAACTTTTATTGCTATTTATCAGGTGCTTATATCTCACAGTAAATGAAGGTTACGAGGACTTAATATTATAAATGGCTACATTTTTACTTTTAAAGACTTCTTAAATACTTCACAGAGACGTCGCTGTCGCTCAGTGATGCTGCTCTTCTCTACTTCAGAGCAAATCTTTGGACCTCCTCCTGACTAACAGGGGAAAAAAACGGCAGTCTAACCTATTTAAGCCATCAGTTCATTTTTGATTTCAGGTCTCAAGCTCTCCCAGAACACCTGTCATGTAGCCTAGATAGAAACTCTCAACCTAATTCCGTTTTTCCTGTTCGGATGAGCTGCAGTCAGAGCATTTCTGTTTCCAGAGTTTGAAATCGTTTTCTTGTGGTTTAGTTTTTATTACTGAAAGGTCACTGCCTTCATTGGCCCGAACATTACACATAGAGGAGGAACGGCGCCGAGCTCACAGGAATGTGAAAACAAAAGCAGGATTAATCCGTTTGATCAGATCTTTGATTTCTGACACAGAAATGAAGGAAAATTCAAGGAATGCTTTCATTTAGAGCATAAAATGTGAAATAAAATGTTCATATGTTTGGTTATGTTGCTTTGTAGTGTTTTTATTAAATATGCCACAAATTAATCTTTGAAAGTTTTTTTTTTTTCTGACAAGAAAAAATGTTTTAATATCAAGAATATTTAATTTTAAGGAAACGATTCATAAGTATTTTCATTCAGCTCTTGTACATGACTTGAAAAATAAAATTTTAGTTGGATTTTCAGAAGAATGTAGCCCTTTGTCTTCATAACTTAGAGATTTCAAATGTACAAAGTTCGCATATGGATGCACAAAATTAGAAGTTCTTGCAGTTATTTCATCAGGTTTCTGTCTTTAAAATAGATCAAAATGGTTATATATAAAACTCCATGAATTTCCAGCTATAAGCTTTTGTTTTCAGATACACAAAAATAATAGTAATTTGCTTGTAAGTAGAAAAGTAACGAGTGGAAAATAAATAATAAAAAAAGGATATTTTTCTATGAAAGCCAAAAATGGTTTATCCCACTTCATTTATATTGTTTTTTTGACTATTTTCTGGTGATAATGGCATTCATTATCTCGTTATGATGACGAGAGAATGAATTTTGAGATTATGAATGTTATTATCACAAGAAAACGGTCAAAAATAAAAGGAAAAAAGTAAGTGGGTCATTGTCAGGCACCGTATTTTTCCAGAATTGTGTCTAAAAACAGAATTTAAACCCTGAAATTCAAAAGTAGTTTGTGAAACTAACAAAAAATTACTTGCAATGTTAGCAAGGTTAGCAAACTTTATAGCAGAAAAACATCAAATGTAAAGGAACACATCCATAAAAACCTTCAGCACAAAGCGAAAATAAATCAATCTCCTAAGAAAACACTACACATTTACACAGCTCATCTCAAAAAACCTCAAAATAAATAATATTTTTATGATATATTTTAATATTTCCAAACCCCCAGTGTCTAATCTGCATTTTTTTTCCTGTTGTTTTTTAAAGGCATTCAGAAATAAAATAATTGTTCTAGCTTTCTGAAGTAGTGCAAAATACTTAGTTTACAACCAAAGAATTAACTATCCAAACTAAAAGCCACTTTCAGTAGAAAAAAAATAATGAACTGCTGTTACCAAAACTGTTTTGGGTTAAAAAAAAACTAATTTTGAAAGAAAACATTAAAAATTCAATTTATTTAGTTCGTTTTTTTATGCCTAATATAGTAAATAATTAAAACAACAGCCTGGTAAGTAGTTATGTGAAACTTCATTTTATTTTAGTTTTTTTTTTATCACTTTCTGAAAAGTTTCATGAATGATTTTAAAAATAATGTTTGATCTTAAAAAAAATCTTCCTGTTGGCTGTTGTTTGTTTGTTTATTCAAGTTTCCTTCATGAAAACTCACTTTTTTGTAACTTCTTCAATTTTATGTGGAGTGGTTTTTGAATAAATAATAATATAAACATCTTAAGGCAGAATCTAAAGAAAATTTAAAGCTCACCAGCTATTTTTTTTAATTCCATATATATGCAAACAATTCAAAAATGTATAAATAAAATGAGTTCTTAAACCTTTTGAGTTGATGCTTAAGCTTGGTGCATTAGTAAAAAGTAACACTTCTAATGTCAGCTGACTAATAAGCTTATGTCTTTATAGAAAAACAGACATAAATGTATTTCTTTCTGTTATTAGCAGTAAAAAAGTGTATCTTTTGTCATTTCAAATTTAAAATTTTCAGTGATTTTTTTTTTTTTTTTTTTTCTAAAGAATGAACAGGACAGATTCCAGACTGTTTTATTTAAATATTAAGCATGTCTTTGAGAGTCAAAAGAGCTTTGTTCTTTATTCAAACAAAAAACCACGAAGACTTGGTATTTGATGCTACAATTTTAACCAAATTATCTAACATTTTACTCAAAACAAGCTTCTTTTTAGCAACTTCATGCTCATAGCTTTCCGCCACAAAATGAAGATTGTTGTACTGAAGAAAGGCCACCAGAGGGCGCTCAGCACCCACAAGCAGTCAATGATTAGTTCTCGTCAAACTTTTAGAAATATTAATGCAAATCCATATTTTATAAGAACACATCTTATTAAAAAAGTAAAGTAAAACTAAACTCTTTCTTAAAAATTTAGTTGAAATTTACTAAAAATGCCCGCAAACATTATGTATATTATAATGTTAATAAACCAAAATAAACAATTGCAATTAAGAGGTAATGACAAAAAATAAGGACATGCATATCAACAAAGAATTAAAGTGAAATAGAAAAAACTCAGCTTTTTAAC
>NC_050523.1:7607547-7626454 GCF_002922805.2 Oryzias melastigma
ATATTAATTTAATTTATTTTAATCCATGGGAATATTCTATCCTACTCTTTATTTTTTTATTTTTGCCAGAGGAAACTCTGTTTGTCTGATAATTTATTCTTCAATTTATTTATAAAAGCTGCACAAATCCATATTCTGTACACCATGTGATTATAAATGTTTGTTCTGTTGTACCCTAAAGTCTCCAGGAGAGGGCAGCACACCCTGACCTGTTTGAAAAAGTATTTTGGTTCAAGGACAACAAGGTTTTTAAAGGTCACAGCAGTCAGTTAACTGGATTCAAAGAATATTTCTGCTTGTTTTTCAGACAAAAGAAAACTAAATTCGTTTGATATTTAATTGACTGACTTTATAGTTTCAAAAAATGCCTCTTTACTGCCTACAAACTGATTCTGATTTCCAAAAATATAGTTGTCAGAGAAAACAACTGAAAGACTTTAAAGTTTTAAATCTGGTTTTGTTTGTGTCCTTTCACCCTGAATAGTTGAAAGTCTTTATTTAGACACAGACTGAATAAAGAGGAAAACAAACTTTCATAATAAGGTCAGATGTGGAACACAAAAGTCTATTTTTGTCTCATGTGGCGTTCATGCTGAGATGATTTTAAAAAAATGCAGACGTTAAACGAAGAAGAGTTTTAATACAAAATATTATAGTGCATCTAGGGACTATTTATAATCAAACAAATAGGTTTAAACCTTTTAGTATACATGTGTGTAACTATTTTGGAGTAAACCCTACAGGTTTCATAAAATTGTCATTCTAATTCATGAAGTAGATTTAAAAATTTGATCCCATCTTTTACTACAATAGCCTGAACGTAATATCCAAAATAGAATATTTTTATTATTTAGGAATCAAACAGTCACTTAGCATTCTTTTAATCAAATATGGTTTCTTTTGGTTCTTTTTTTCTGCAGTAACACATTTTGTTTTCATTATTTTATTTTATGTTTTCATTGTTTTTTTTGTTTTTTTCATTTGCATTTTCTGCAGTGTTAATGGCTCCTCGCACATCAACACAAACAGACACCAACATTATGCAAACAACTGAGCCACCATGAGATGAACCTACTGTTTTGCAGATTAAAATTCAGATTTAGGACATTTTCTATTTCAATATATACGTGCACTCGGGTTTTTCTTCAGATTCTGTGGTTGCTTCCTTAGTGAGAAACCATCCACAGCAGGTGGAATTGTAATTCTAAAATGAAACACAGGGCTGTGGTTGTTTGTTGTGTGTGTTCTTGTACTGGATTGACAGTTTATGGGAGCTGTAGTCCACCTCTCAGCTGATGAGGATTAGATTAAGCTTCAGTGGAGATCCTAAGCAAATTAATTTGAGCACAGAAAGTGATCGAGTATTCAACAGTTTTTTTCCTTGAAAGAAGAAGAACAAAGGATGAATGTTTCATGCATTAAATTTATTCAAATGATAAATATTTTTGCAAAAGATGATGAAATTATTCGTAATTTTCACATTTTAAACTGTATGGCTCCTTTGTATAAGTTGCACTATGAGCATTAGTGATTTTTTTTTTTTATAGCAACGATCGTTTTGTCAGAAAAAAACAAAAAAAAACTTTATTGAAATTTTAGAACTGTCGAAAAAAAAACACAATTTCACTGTTTCCATTAAATGTTAATAATGCGAATAAACACAAGCAAACTCGCAATACGCCATTCAAAAACATGGTGACGGATGTGAAAAATTATTTGATTTACAGCAGATAAATTCAAATTTCTGCCATGGTACTGGCACTTATCATTAGCTATCAAAGGAGACGTCGGCGTCTTATTCAGGCCAAGGAGCGGCAAGCTATGTGGGAGCGTAAAAATGAAATAAATAACTCATTCCGACATTGGTATATGTTAGCCGCATTAACGTATACGACACACAAAACCAAACATTTTGACAGTGCTTCTCAAAGTTGCTTTAACATCAATAAGCACAACAAGAATTAATTCACAGGGCACTCTGAACTATAAGGCGCACTGTTTCTGGCTTAAAAAAAAAATGCTTTTAATTGTGCTTTAGGGCAAAAATATGTAAAGGATAATGCCCTTTGAAGTGTGCATTCATTTCTGATAATCCACACTTCAAAGGGCATTATCCTGGTGACTTACCAAAGAAATTAACATTCTTTTTTTTTCTTTTTTTTCTTTTTAGTTTAGATTGCTTTTTCTCAAAAAGTGGACTATTTAATATGTGATACAGCGTGTTGTCATGGTAACATAACGCACATTGAGCCAGTACCGACCACAACTGCAGCAGCAAAGGAAAGCGATATCAATGCTGATTGTCACAATAGTTTAAATAAAACATCATTTCAGAGAGAAAGTTCTCCTCTTACTGCTTGTTTTTGTCCCGACGATGAAGAAAAGTTTGTTTTAAAAAAGTCTGGACAGTGATATAGAACATTTGGTCAAGTATGTAACTGGAATTTCTTTTTTAGGTGTGCATTATCACTTTTTTTATAAATCCCCAGCAGTCAATCAGAATTTAGTATTAATGGCATAGTGGTTTGTCCTTAAGACAACATCTTTTTGCATTTGTATCTGCAGAGTTAACAAATGGTAGTTTGCAGCAGAAAAACAAGGCTTTCTAACTGTAAAAGTACATTTATCAGTTAGCAAACCCATTAGCTTTGGCTTCAGACGTTATAGTTAAATTGCTTTGTTTACTTTGTTGTCTAGTGTTTCTGAAACTACAATGGATTGATTTGTTCTAAGACAGTAATTTTGTCAAATTCTCCTTCAAAACTAAAGCTTTACTTCTTGTGTTTTCATTTTCTTACAGCTCCCAGCCTGCTCCACTCTCACATCTGCCTTTCTAGTCATTTTTATAGACTCGCTTTAACCATCCACTTGCCATCTAACCAGCCTCAGGGTGCTGATACATCTTGCCATCTAGTCTTTTATTTCTTGACAGTTTTTCAAAATTGGCTCCTTTTGAGCTGCTGCAGTTTCTTCTCTAATCTCCCCTTAAAGCAGCACGGAAGTTCTTCAGGTGTGGAGTTTTGTAAAGGCATGTAAAAGTTCTATTGTGCTTCATGTATGTGTAAGAACTCTAATACATGCAAAGTGTGCATGTATTAGAGTGTGCAATGAATTTATTCTGAATGCTTCCCCTCTGTGGTGTTCATTTCATAGATTAAAATAAGGAAAACACTCAACATCTCATTTCTATCTCAATTTTCTCTGAGGGCAGGGATCATGTTTGTAGAATTATTACGTTCACACTCCACAAGAATCCCTCAAACTGTGATACATTTTGATCAACATGTAAATCTTCAAACAGGACGGCCCTTTGCATGTTTTAGTTACTTACCCAGTCTGCGGCTGTGTGTTGATCATCTGGTCAATTTATCAGTTAACCAGAGTTGGAATGCTCTTCCGCAAGTTCAAAAACGCAGTCCCAGTCCTCATCAGCATTCCTGTTAAGACTGGACAGACGACTGAACTAATCACAAAATTAATTTAATAAAAAAAAGGAAAGGATTGTAAATCTGGTTTTCACTATGGTGTAGTGGTTAGCACAGCGAAAGGCGCTGGTTTAAATCCCGACCGGGTCCGTAGGAGTTTGCATGTTCTCCTTTTGATACGTCGGTTTTCTCCAGGAACTTCATCTTCCTCCCACAGTCTGAAAACATGCTTCATTGGTGATTCCAAATGTGTGAATATGAGCACGTGTGATGATCGTTCAAGAACCCGCTTTAGCCCATGATGTTCACACTGGACAAGCAGGGAGGGGCTACTTATTCTTTTTCTGTTTTTTACTGTTTACTAACGTATGTCTGCCACCTACAGTTGTAAGAGACCTAGTGTGAATTGTCAAAGTGGTGCAAATCTTGCAAATCTTGTTCCAGACTTTGTCTTTCACAGCTCTATTCCGATTTATGTAAATATAATCCCAGTCGGGCACAAACCGCAGTTATTAAATTCTCCATCATGTTTAATTTTCAAACGGTTGGGACTTTCGGGAACTTTCACACCAAATCTTAGTCCTTGATTGGCCAAAGTTCGACCAATGGCTGTGCGTTTCAAAAATAAAACCCGAAAACGGTTTTAGATACTTGCATAGTTACGCCTGAACCTGTGAGTTTTGAACACAGACGCACAAAACTAACGTTTTCTTGCATTCATATGGACTTTTCATGGGAAGTGGCTGCTGCCGAGTGTGTGGCCCTGCGACAGACTGGCAACCTGTCCAGGGTGTACCGCACCTTTCAACAGTGATTGGGACAGGCTCCAGCAACCCCATGACCCTAACAAGTAGTCCGACGGATCCAGAACATTAATGGAGGGATGGAATTCAAAGATTACTGGAAAATATCATAAACAACTAGTCTGACTTTCATCTTGAACCTGAATTCCTGTTGATAATCCTGGTTAACCTTTAAAGAATTCACAGTGTCTCTAAACTTTAAGTCATTTAATAAATCTACATAAACTTTTCCACTTATTATTATTTGTCCAAACAGAAAACTGAAAAAGCTAGTTGGTTTTTGCTATGTGAATTTAGCACTTTAATCAGAATTAAATACTAATTACGGTTGTATCTGGAATAGGTTTTGTTTTTAAATTTGATCATGAGTTGCCACTGAATTCAAAATTATTAATCCAAATTGTTAAGCAAATCCAACAAAGTAAAAATATTCAAAGTTGGAATTTTTAATCCAAAACATTTTTACAAATTATTTTAAAATAATCAATTTTCTTGCCCATGTAAAGATGACTTAGTTAACCAAACTTAACAGCCAAATGTGCAGCCCTTCATCACTGCTATATTTTGTATTGTTGCACTTGAATTAGTTTTAATAGTGCAAATCAACTGGATTTTATCTGCACAGCATTATCTTGATATGCAGAAACCAGCAATATAACCCAGATAGAATGAACAATAATCTAATATACACCAGACCAGTACAGGCAAGTATTGCATGTCTGTGTTAACACATTTTTAACCAAAGGTAACAAAAATCTCACGTTTCTGCAAGCAGCAAATGTCTGATTTTTCTGCAACTTCTTAACTGATCCGACCATCATCTTTTACATTTTGCTCTTAGCATCCTTCAGCTCTTTAATTTTTTATTTTTTGCAAACTCCATGCTGCTGTAAGCTGCCATCTGGCCACTCTCCCACACAGTCTAGATCTGTGAAGCACAGCACTGACTGTAGACTTTCCAGAAAAACTTCTCCCTTCAGCCAAAGGGAAGCTGTATTCAATGACAGGTTTGATACCCCGGTGCGGACAATTGCTTCCTATTACCTTTCGAAATTAACAACACTTATTATTTGTGTAGTAACACTTTATTATAGGAACAAAAAAAGCCTCAATTTTGGAGACACAGCAGTATATTTTTTTCCTGAAGAGCTTCTTTGTGTTTAGTTGATGGAACAAATAGCAAAGTGTGTTGTGATGGACGGCAGCCATCCGTCTGAGAGCAGCAGGGTCCTCCGTCCGCATGCCTTTCTGGTTTCCTGAGCTCCCTGACAGCATCATGAATATTTGCTCGCACTGACACTCTTCACACTGTGACTGTTGTTTATTTTTTTCTAAATGTCTCCTGACTCTCATTGAATTAGGAAAGCCCAACAAGATGTTTGGAGTGAATGGCAGACCAGCAGTTAACACTAAGGGGATCGGTGAATCTGAATGACCTCAACTTTATTCATCGATCTTCTGTGCATTTGAACACATTTGTTGAATCTCTGGTGTGAGGATGAGCACGAGGTTTAGTGCAATGCAGCATGCTGATGGATGGAAAACGTATCTGCAGAAACATGAAAATAAATGTTTAAAATTTTCCTGCTGCAGTCAAATGTTCTCAATCGGGTACATTACACAGATTTAAATAAAAAAACAATTTATTTTTGTCACAGAAACAAAAAAAGTCGATAAATGAGAAAGGTTCCTGTTTTAGTGTTGCACGATCTAAGACCAAACCAATGATGAGAACAACCAAAGCAGATTCATTCTTTTAAACAAAAATAAAAAGGTGATGATTTTAGCAGAAGGAAAGGGTTTAATGAACAACTCCACTATTTTAAGGACAAAAGCTTGATTAAGAAATTCTATTTCTAGAATTCACTCAGACCTGTAGCTTTAGTGGTCACCTAGAGGACAGAACGGAATCTGCCTTTTAATAAATTATTCAGAAAAACGCTAATTTATGCCTTAAGATCCCTAAGGCTGAACCACTGCAAAGGCAGAATTATACAGAACAGAGAAAATTATAAAGCACTCAGGTTAGAGAGAAAAAAATGTTTATTTGTTTGCTGCTTGGAATTTTTGGTCCTTTTTTAGTTTAACTTTTTGTTTGTCTTGTTCCATTAAATCTACTGAAGCAGTCATATGGATCTGATGCACTTTTAAGCTGCTCTCACACTAGGATGATCCTGCAGATTTTACTCCTTTTGATCTATTTGTGTGCTTCCAGTGGTCTTTAAATTATTTTATTCTATTTTAATTATACACAACAATAAATTACTTAATAGTCTTGTATTTGGTGAAAATGTCAGGGGACAGAAAAAAATATCTCTGCCCTATTTAACATAACCAATCAAACTATTGAGCACAAAATAAATACAACAAATAGTTGGTAAAAGCAACTAAAGCTGACCTATTTAAAACAAACACAAAACAAAAAACGACAAAAAGCAGCAACACTAAGAAATATTGGAAAAAAAAACATCAAATGCCTCAGAGTTTCTTTTTATATAAAAACTGTTTTGCAATATCCTTATACTTCATATTGGCTAAACAAACAAAAACAAAACTAACAACAAAAAAGAAGCATAAAAAATACACAAAATGCCTCATAATATATATATATAGTAGTAAATAGTTTCTGCAGAGAATCAGTAGTTTATTAGAAAATTATTTCTGAGTCGTTGGTCAGATGAACCAGATTCCAGCTCAGATTAAGAAAACAAGTATGTTCATGGATCTATTTGTCTACAAGTGGATCCATCAGAATGGAGCAGAGCAGGGAGCTTTGGCCCACTTAGCATATTTTCTACATCACAAATACGCTCTTTTTTTAAATAGCATTTTTTCATCTGCTCCTGATTCACAGCAATTTGAATAATTACATAATTAGAAACACAATTTTAAGCCTAAATGTATTAATTTATATCATACATAGTCAGAAAAATGTCACTAGAACATGTTAAAAACACCAACATTTTTTTGTTGTTGTTTTTTTTTTTTTATTGTTTTGGGTCTTTAACAAAATGTTTTGTGTCATTAGAGCTTGAGTTTAGTCCCACAAAGTAAGATTTGTTTTAAGACTTTGAAGCTGCATATTATATTACAATTGTTAAAAAAACAGCCAAAATATGAATAGTAAAATGAAATAATTTTTCCTAACTTTTGTTTCTTTCATACAATTAGTGGTGTAAAAATATTTTTATTTACAGATCACTTTGAATTGCTTTTGTGTGAAACAAAGCTCCTATGTTCTTAAGTGCACTTCACAAGTTTTAGCAGTTATAAAGAAATGCATTAACAAATGTATGTTTATTTTCTGTAAAACTGGTTGATTTCTAATTTAAACACCACTTGCATACTTGCAAATGCCCCCACATCATCACACTCCCACCTCCATGCCTCCTGGTCAAAAAAACTCATATTCATACCAAGATAAGAACTGCAACAGTTGAAAGTTTGTCAATATATAGCTAAAAGTTAGTGTAGATTTTCCGAATGATCTCGTTCTGTCACGTTAGCAGAACTTGGCTGGATTATAAGATCTGCAAATGCTGAGCTGTGAGAAATGTTGAGAAGTGACTACATGTTTATGAAATGAAGCCAAAGACCAAAATGCTCCTCAAATTGCCTGCAGATCACCTGATACGCAGCAGATTGTGAACAGGATCGCCTGAGCCTTTTTTTGCGTTCATATTAAGGGGAAGACAGAAAAACAAATGACGCCGCTTCCTGTTGACTCCAAACTGCTGTGACCTGGCAGAGAAAGCACAAGTCATGTGCTCCGACACGGCCTCATCCTCGGTGGCAGCAGCACAGGGTATGATAGCATGGCAGACCTGGTCACAGATGGCACACTTAGGCGCCCCAGAGGCTGCCTGCTGGCATTACACACACATTACACAAGAAACACTGTTTCCGCCTCGAACACACTGACCAAACACCTCCGCCAGGCCCTCCCCTGTGAAAGCATCTCTCTGCACTCGGGGTATTTTGGCAGCGTTCATTATTTTTTGTACTAAATTGATGAGTTGTTGGATAAGAAAAGAGGTGTGAAGTCTAAAAAAAGGATCCAAAACACTTGAAATGGTGGAAATGTTTGCAGAGGACACACAAACCTGCATTTTTTAAACTGTGCTTTGTTTTTCTGAGCTTAATTTGAATGGAGAAGTGAAAACGGTACCACATCTAAAGATGTCGATAACATTTTTGTGTGCCAGATAATTGCACTCTCTCGTGTCAGCTGTGAGCCCCTCTTCTTGGGTCTGCCGGGACCTACCCAGGAGGCGCACTCTCTCTTTCTCTTTCTATTCTGACCCTATTGACTCCATCTCTTTCTCTTTCTTGTGATAAAGTGCTTTTGGCAGATCTCATTAAAGCCAGACATTACATCTAAAAGAGGCTTATAGCAAATCTCCCAAAGGACTGGCATCTCTTCATCAACATAGAAGTTCCTGAATCAATCAGAAATTTTTTAAGCTCCTGCTGTTTCTTGTCCTGAGAGTCGGAAGACTTTCTCAGTTCTTATGTGCAAAGTAAAATTATGAGCTCACCATAGATGGAGCTCCAAAAAAATAGATTTTTGTGTTTTTTCTTTTTTCTTTTTTTTTCTTGTTGTCATCTTATATATTTACAATAAACTTAGTCTGAAACCTGAGCTTAATCTGTTTCCTAGCATGGATCTTCAACAATTGCAAACTGGATGTAATTCATTGCAAAAGTAATGTGTAACAGAAACATATTAATAATTGCTGCAATTAATGTAAAGGAAATGTGAGCAATTTTTTACTCATGACATGTCCAGTAGCTTGTGTATTGCAACAGACTTTCTGCCCAAAAATGTAATTACTCCAAGCAGAGAGACCATTAGGCATTTTAGAACGAAAGAATACAGAGAACAAAATATATTCTGTCTTTGGTTGGTCATTTTAGGCGTTGAAAAAATGATATTAACTGAGTTACATTTCTTGTTTGGCTCTATTGAACAAAAACACCCATTCGGATTAAAATTGTCTGTTTTTAACATGTTTTTGTGGGATTTATGTCATGATGAAGGATATATATATATAAAGAAAATGAAGCTCAAAAGTGCATTTTTAAGTATTTCTTTATTCAAATCGTGGTAAATCAAAAGCAGACAAAAAGAAAAAGCTTCTTTTTCTTCAACACCGTTCAATCTGTAGCTTAAGTAATGAGACAAGTACAAGTACGGTGTTGAATGAGAGGTGTTGAAGAAGAAAAAGAAAAAGACATTTGGAGAATTGCCTTTTCTTTTTCTTCTTCAACACCGCTCATTCTGTAACTTAAGTAAAATGATAAAGAAAAGGGCATTTCTGCGCCCCTTGTAACTGCTAACTCGAACTGATTTATGAGACACTTTTTGCGCGGCGAGATGTGAAAATGAAAAAAACAATCTTCATTGGCTTAATCACTTTAATTATGTCAGAATAAGAGGGGATGAGGAAGGAAATGGAAAAGCCATTCGGAGAATAGCTTTTCCATTTTATTTAAGAGACACGTAATGCATTTACATTTTGAAAATGAAAAAGTATTTCTATTAATCCATTTTAATTTTCAAATGTGGTATTTCTAATTGAATTTTGCTACAAATTTACCAGACAATTTTTTGAAAATGAAATATCAAATGCCCTTTTCTTAATCATTTTAATTATGTCACAGAATGAGCGGTGTTGAACAAGAAAAAGAAACAGCCGTTCTGAGAATGGCTTTTTCTTTTTATTTAAGAGATAAGCAATCCAGTTACATTCTAAAAATAAAAAAAATATTTCCAGTATTGACTTTTATTTTGAATTCTGAGTCACAAACACTTCCATATATAAGGGGCTGTAATCTAGGAGGAGAGCACGTAAACTGATGGGAGATAGGAATGGGTGTAGGGTTGGTAGTTCCACTAACAATTCAGAGGCAAATTTTTGATAAACTCCTGCCACACTATACAAATTATAGAAAACAACACAAGTTTTAAAAATTTTGTCTAAAAACTGCATAATTAAGAGACCACTTGTAACAATTTTACAGTTGATCAAAAGATAATTGGAGTGGGACTTTAACTTCATTTTTGTGTAACCTTGAAATGTGTCTAGTTTATTTATTTATGTATTTTTTTGAAGTCTTTTTAACCAGTTTTTATCTGCTAGCTTTTATCTATTTAATTTTTCTGAAACACACAGATGTGTGGTTCTCTGGTCTTTGTTTTTCTGTTTTTCAGAATGGATAACGTATATTTTTACTGACTGACAAAATTATGCTTAATGTTTTCCGTATTTTCACATTATTAAAAGTACACAGTATTATTAGTAAATATTATTACCCCATAGAGATAAGTTAGAAATAAGCTAGATATTTTTGAGGTACATTTGCCACTTTAGACATTTAGGTTTTACCTCTGCAGGTATAATAAAAAAATATTTTTAAAGTAACACAACTCGAGGAATATTGTAAAGTAATACTTATGAAATACAGTAACAAGTAATTTGCTATGTATCATGGTTTGGAAGTATCTTGCACATCACTGCTCTGCTGCCCCCTGAAATGACCTTATTTTGATTTTGTTGCATGTTTGCTCTGGAGGGAATTCTGATTCCCTGATGTCATGAAATCTCAGACTGTGATAAAACAAGCAGGGCACAGAAAGGTCACAACAACAGACAGCAGGATGACTGTCTAAATTTTAATCCAGTGAAACACAAAAGTGTCTGTTTGCTGAACAGAAAAAGTAAAATTAAAACTTAAAGGATTTATCCAAATACTAAGAAATGTGGTGCGTTTTTTGTTGACAATCTGTGGTCTGGAGGATAAAAAGAACATTATTTATACCAGGCAGCAGTGGATGCAGTTTATTTAACAGTTTATTTAATGACAAATCCTTTCACTGATGTTGTTTTCGTATGCATACACTACAGCTTTTCTATACAATTCCTTACAATTTCCTTGTTGAAGCCCTTCATGCTGTATTCCAGCTTTCTGATTAGCCAACTCAGGTGACTCCAATGTCTTGATTGACTGAACTCACCTGATTTAGGGGGTCAACATCAAGCAGCTCTGGGAGATCTAAAAACCAAGGAGAGTTGAAGCTCTTGAAGACCAAACTAAAGACTTTTGTATTGGAATGCATTTTATTATATATATATATATATATATATATATATATATATATATATATATATATATATTTTTTAATTGTGCTTTTATTCCTTTGGGATCTCGCATTAGCCAGGAGTCTGCTGAAAAACCGGTGAGTCTACCTACTGCACTCATGCATGATTCTGTGTGCAATCTGAGTGTGCTTTGTGTTGCTTTTTCACATTTATTTGAAAGAAAAAGTAAACAGAAATAAGTTAGAAGTGAATGATAAAAGTTGGTGTTATTTAGCGCAAAACTGATGTTTAAAATAATGCCTTGGCAGGTATTTTTGCAAAGAAAAAGTTGATGGTCTCTTTTACAGATCTGCAATGGTCTTGCCATTTTCTTGAAGACATGCTCAGTTTTCTAAAAGCTGGGAAGTTTCACCTGGGAAGTTTCACCTGTGACTACAAGTCATTGTAGCTCCCCAGTGTTTGCATAAAATTCTGCCAGGAAAACGTATGTTGTCCTAGTTAAAGTAGCCACACAGAACGAGATTCATTCATAAGACTGGAACTTGGAGTAGTGACAACAAGCCACAATTTTCTAAGACTCTGAGACAAAAATTGACAAGAAATTGTAGTTCATAGTATATTTTACTTATTTAACATCTGACTTTTGAGGGTTTTTTTGTGTAGAACAAAGGGAAATAAACCTATTTGTAATCAAAGATCCCGTTTTTTTCTGTCTTTTTAGATCCCACGTTTTCCCTATCTGTGGTCTAAACACCAGGAATTTGTCACAGATCATTATTTGAGTGAATCTGCATTTTTAAAAATAAAATTTACAGATCATGACATGCTTTATGTCTTCTGAGTACAGTTTATTACACTGTATTAAAGGCTTGAGCCTGTGGGCGGTCCTTACCACACTCATTAACACTTTTTTTGTCAAAATGTGAAGTGTAGGACTTGGATCTGCAACGACAAATGCTGCATATTTCATCGAGTTTCCTCAATGTTTAGGGTTTGGTTTTAGGGACTTGCAGTAATTTACCTTTCACAAAGCTGTGAAATTGATTCAAAGCCTTGAGAAAGTTCCCATTGGCTCACAAATGTCCGATGAATCCACTGTACCTTGTTCCGAATCAGAGTATAAGCTATCCCTGTTAGCACTGCAACACATACATTTTCCAATGTATGGCTCAGTATCGATAATTCCCAGAATCGATGAGATTTGATTCACCAGAGCCTGGATTGATTAGTATCTGATTTTGTTTTTATTAGATTCTTTTGATCCACTCAATTCAATTTTGAGTTTACACATTTAAATACATTTGTTTAGAAATGCATATGATTTAAATATATTTATATAAATCTAATACAGTTCACACACTGTAAAATTTAATAGTGAAATAATGAGATTGCTTCTCAAATGGAGAAGCTCTAACAAAAATGTTCAGATCATGAACATTGTAAACATTGTTCTTCATCGACTCACCATAAATGGCCAGAACTTTGTCATAAATGTTTTGCAGCAACACATTAAAGGAAGAAATTTTAAACAAACTGTTCAGGAATTAAATCTAGGATAATTAGCATTTAACGAATCCTCTTTATATGTGTGACTTTGTAACATGTTCATGTTGCTCTTCCATCTTAACACCTGCTTTGTGTTGCAGTCACTACACCTGCTTTACATTTTTTTTCTCCGTTTTTTTGCTTTTTTTTTTTTGCATACTTGTGTCACTTTTGCTGCTTTCTGGCTGATTTCTGTTTCCAAAACCATCAGACCATTACAAACTCAACATATATTGTTTTAGCCTTTTTTTTTTCTTGTTTTATTTTCATTTTGGACAAACTGCTTTAAAGTGAGATTGCCATTATTTATTTTTTCATCTTTTGGAAAAGCCATCTGGTGTAAGATTACCAGCATCTGAGGATTGATGGTCAGTCCCCTGGTGTTCATGGTTATTGAGAAAATGTGTTTCCTACAAATAAAAGTGTCCAGCCTGCAGATGGGTGCAGCATGCACCTGTGCTTTTAGCATATCATTGCCAAAAACACACCAGATGCATCAATGACAGGAATGTAAAAATATTCATGCCAATATTTTCTTTTATCTTAAAATTTAGAGGGATAAATGACTCATTTTCTATTAGTATTTTTTGCCCAGAAAGAACATTTCTAATAATGCCAAACAATGTGAAGTCCACAGTGCAGCTAAAATGAGTACAGTGTGATTCTCTTTGATGCTTGATGGTATTGAAGATCTTTGACGAGGTCTTCATGGACCTTATAATCACAGTGTTGTGATTGAAAAAGTGTGTTTATTATTTGCGCTCTCTAAAAGAATTATTGACATTGTGTCCCGCTCTTTCTGTAACCGCTAACTGTTTGTTACTAAGAGGTGAACTGGCCTCTAGAGCCCACTGAACAGAAGCTTTACCGATATCTTAGTGGGAACATGAGCTTTCAGCTGGGTGAAGCTGAAAGTGTCTGATCTGTTGAATTGCATGGCTGGGAGGGATGTAGCTCAACCTGAGTCAATCTGTTTAACAGATTCCGTTCTCAGAGAGACTAATAAATGTGTTTATATTCTATAAAGTTAAAAATGGCTCTAAGTGGGACTAGTTTGACTTTTTTAGATGACAAAAACAGGAACATATTTTAAAGAAATAATTATAAAATTTATTTTGAAAATCTTGGTTATAGGCAACATAATTTCTCCAAACTTACCTTGAAATTACTTGAAAGTAAATCATAAGTATTTTTTTTTTTTTCCCCCTCGCTGGAAATAAATTCAGATGTAAAGGGGGTTGACTTAAGTTTTGGCAAATGTTATACAGAGTTTAAAAAAAAAAAGCAATGTCCATACAAATAATTTAACAATTAATTTATATATATTTAAAAACATATAAAATATATATATAAAAAAAACTTTTTTTGAGATTTCTAAGATTGTAATAAAGTAGACTGGCAGTTTATATCTATGTCCATAGAATATTAAAATTTGTTTAAAGCAAAGTGGAAGTGACAGATTTTTAATGTAAAGACAAATCATTCTTTTGTATAAACTTAATCAAATAAAATATGTTTTAATTTTTTTTAAATTAGGGCTGTTAACGAATGTGATTAATTCAAAAAAATGTTAAATTTTTATTTATTAACGCTAATTAATTACACTCCACGGGTCAGGCTTCAAGGCCGTGCATTAACTTCTGAAAATGCTCACTTCGTTGGGTACTATCCTACTCTGTAACATGGTCATTTACAAAAAAATAAATATTCAATGGATTTTTAGTACTTTATTATCGCATTTTTTTTAGGTTTAGATCACTTTTTCACAAAAGGTGAACTATTTGATGGGTAATGCGGCCTGCCATTGTGGTAACACGACAAAGCGTGGCTGAGCAGCAGTGATATTTAACTGCAAGGGCAAAAGTAAGCTAAATAAATGCTGATGGTCACTATAGGGTAAATAAGCAAAGAGAAAGTTCACCTCTTACTGTTTGTTTTTGTCCAGAAAACGAAGAAAAGGTTTGTTTTGAAGAAGTCTGCACATATTGTGACCAGAACTTCTCTTTTAGCCAGCAGCCAATCAGAATTGAGTATTCACCTGGATAATTTAAAGTGCAGAAACACAATGTATGTTTTTATGGCTGTATATCAGCTTATTGTTTTCTTGGACTAACACTAAAGACATAAAAATCTTCAGAATTCTGCTTATCTTACTGTTGATGTGTTTTGTGTTACAAATTACATTTCTGAATTAACACTAGAAATGTAAATATTTCAGAGAATAAAAATGAAAGAAAACTTTTTCTCTCTGCATAGCATCACAGGAAATTTGATTGTGATTGATTGACAGCACTAATAAAAATGTATTTAACCTCGAATTTGGTGCATTTTAGTGTTCTTGTCAGTCGTGCGCTCCTTTTCACGACATGGATCAGTGTTTTGGTCAGGACTTTGCATGTTTCATCCCACTTATCCCTGAAATGTGTCCATGATTTCAGCCCCACTGATCCTCTGCTCGGTTCTGCATGTCTTTGAAAACCATCGTTTGATTAAAATTTCATTACGTGGTTATTCCAGTCCGTTTTGCCACATCACTATTCCACCAAGAACAGCAGAGACTCTGTTCGTGGACTTTGCATTTGCACTGATGTGCAAATTAGTCATTATTCTTAATAGGAAGGAGGTAGTTAGTCTTGTTTTTCTTCAGTGCTTCTTTTTTTATTTATTTTTAATTTTAGCATACACTTTAACATTGTAATTTGGCTCTTGAAGACATCTCGACATCCTAAAAAAGGGATCTGCAGAATGTACTAACAGAACAGTGAGACATAAAAGCCAATCTTTTTCATGACGCACCTTCTGTGTGACAATGTCCTTTAAAAATGCAACGATGTCTGTCTGAGACTGGGACGGAGGTTCCATTTAAACCCATGTAGGTTTTTAAAACATTATGTAAAATGACATTCCTGAGCTCCACTTACATCAAGCTTCACGTTAATGTGCTGCTTCATGAATAAATGTTTGAACTACAGAAAGAGGAAACAAGCCAAAATGTTGTCTGCTGAGGTAACTGTCTGTCTGGTTTTCTGGCGCTGTTGTGGATGTTAATGCCCCCAATGTTTGGAGCATGTGACGTACGCAGCAGATGGAGGATCCAACAAGACGATCTGCACAGAGCTTCTTGTGAGATATGAAATGTCCTGACAAAAGACGACATGTCTTACGCTTGTGGCGGCATGTGTGAGTACGAACCCGACTTTATCTGTCTGTAATTTACTGAATTGGAGGGTAAGGTGAGGGGAATGTGTCCTATTCCCGGATGAGGGGAATGGGGTGTTTTGTTTTTTTTTACTCAATTTTCAGAAAGATGAAGACATTATGATGTAATGTGTAGCTGAAATGACATAGAACCTAAGAACAGGCTACAAAGCCTCCAAATCCCAAATGAACGTATAGTAAAGTTGCACATAAAATTACATATTTGTGAAAATGTGTAAAATAAACAAAAATATCCGGGACATTTGGATTTCAACTATTAAGGGAATCCAGTCTTTCAAAGGCACTATTGAATTAAGGAAGGATAATGGCAAAGCACAGATGGAGGATTACCATTTGCAGACGAGTAGAAAGGTGGTGGGGGCAGGATAGACGGTCCAGATGACATGTGGAGGCATGAAAATGTCTAGAAACAAGGGAGATCATCTTTTACTTGGTTCCTTCTTTTTAAAATTACTATTTTTTTTTATTTATTTATTTAAATTGTTGTGAAGGTGGAGTAAATAGAAAAAATGCATTTTGAAAAACTACAATCGCTCTGCTCCATTCTGATGAATCTGCTTGTAGACGACTAGATCCATGCCTGTTGTCATTTTTTTATCTGGCGCCAAACTGTCTGGCTGGATGACTCCAAAACTGCTCGCCATTTTTGTTCATGGTGTCTGATTCACAAAAGTTAAATTTAAGAGCACTTAAACTCTAGTTTAAAATTGTATGTACAAACAAAATGAAACAATTTTTTTTTTCCCCACTCAACACAATCTCCATTGTGCTGAGATTTGTTTCTGTTTCCTTTAATTTTAACCACTACCAATAATCCCTATATTGAAGCCATGTCCATGAATTTGAACTTTTTCTTGTACTAAAGTACAAAATTAGACTGCTGAGATGATTTTTTTTTTTTTTTTTAAGACCACCAGTTCATGACCTTTTGACATACCTTGGAATCTTTTAGTTTTCTCCAACTAAGAAGAAGTCACATCACGTTTATGAGACCCATTCACCAGAATTTAAGGGTATATTCAGACATGAAAAATGATTTGTTCCGTGCTGAGTCGGCTTAATTTGGTCCGCAGTGAGTCCTAAATCTCATGTTTGGTCTGTTTTCAGACTGGCATCTGGAGATTTCTGTTCTGGACCAAAGTTTGCAGACAAAACCAAATGACTAAAGATCTCTTCAGTCATTGGCCAACAGTTATGGGAGCCGTTAAAACTAAAAGAGAAAGCTGGAGATGCTGCACTTTGCAAGTACTTGTCAAGATTCAGATTTTTTTTATTTTGTTGGTCAGTTTTGAGCGTCTGTATGAAGGCCAGGTTCAACACTTTGTACTGCAGCTTTGGTACAGCGGAGGCCTGATGTAAGACAGTTACTGAGGACGATGCGGCTACGAGGTACGCTAATAAGTTTTTATGACAAATAGATTTGTCGGGAAAAAGGTGTGAGAAGCAATGTGTATCACGTTAAAAGTTGTTTTAATGAGCTTGCATTCATCTGACCACATTTTAACGAGCTGCTGTTGCATTGCTGCTTCCAGTTTGTCTGCTAACAACCAGCTACGGTGGCCACTTTGGTCCAATTATTTTGCTCTCGGAGCAGATCGTATTCAGACTGCGGAATCTCAGAGCGATTGGAACCCAGAAAGATGGGTCCGAGAGCGGTTCCTGGTCCCGGACCAGAGTTTGCTTGTCCGCATTCAGACCGCAACTTTGTTCCGGATTATCGTAACAAACTTTAAGCGGACCAAATGTGACCAGTCTGCATACACAATAAGACAACTTAATGCATTTTTAGAATTCAATATTTTAGTAAATGTAAGACTTTTTAAGGATTAGTTGTCACCTTGTTGTCGCACTAGTAATGTTTGCACACAAATGGATATGAATAACAGGAAAGGAGAGGCGGGTTTTGATTATAGCTAAAAATATTGTAGTCATAATTAAAAGAGCTCTGGAAATGCTTTTAAAACCGTTAAAAAGATGATCGGACTTTAAGTGAGACATTTATTTTAATGCTAATTTCAAAGAACACAAAAGTACGTGCAGATGACATTACAATTTTATGAACTTTTAAAAGTGGTAACGACCAACTGTATAGCGTCAAACTTCAAGAGTTCTGCTGGCACGGTGTTTGCTTTGAGAGGGCCGTACAGTAAAGACAGGAAGCAGTTGCTGGTGGTCTTCATGGATTTACTGAAAGCTCTTGATAGGATGCCAGCAGTAATGTATGAGGAAGCATGTGTTGGTACTGCAATACATTTATATAGACCGTGAGACAGTTGTGAGATGTCTGTTGGAGTGACAGATGGGTTCAGGGTGGGGGTGGGATTACATCTGGGATCTACTCTAAGCCCCTCTTTGTTTGTAATGGTGATGGACAGGTTGACATATACGATTGGGCAGCAGCCTCTATGGACTCTGGTGTTCACATACGACACTGTGATCTGTGGAGAGTAGAGAGCAGATGGAGGAGAACCTGGAGAGAAGGAGGAATACTCTGGAGAGGAGAAGACTGAAAGTCAACAGGGAAGGACAGGTGGACTGCTGAAGATGCAAGAAGAAAAAGTGCACAGGTTTAAATCCCAGTGAAGGTGCATATGAATGATTAAGAGGAGCAGAGAAGGTGGAGGGTTCAGACAGAACAGTTATCAAAAGATTTTAGCAGTCAAACTTTAAACAGAAAGTATAACCAGTCATATTAGATCATTAAAATTATGTAAATGGTACTAAACGAAGCAAAATAAACCTACTCTGATTATTTTAAAGACTCTGATACATCGAAGCATGATTAAAATAAGCATTATCTACTTGTAATGTA
>NC_050523.1:7626587-7638638 GCF_002922805.2 Oryzias melastigma
ATTACATGAAGACATGCATTTACAGTATGGTAATTTGCATTTACATTTGGCATTTACACTTTGATTGTTCCTTTTTCAAGGTTTACTTGTATGAGAACAGTGTTATTTAGATCTTCAGTTATACAGAATCAACTTTCTGGGAGGATAAGACTTGTCAATAACAAATATCATTTCAAACATATTAAAAACTAACATACACGGTCCACTTACAAAAACTAATTATGTGTGATTTATTGGTATGAA
Source organism: Oryzias melastigma (assembly GCF_002922805.2). Taxonomy (NCBI): domain Eukaryota; kingdom Metazoa; phylum Chordata; class Actinopteri; order Beloniformes; family Adrianichthyidae; genus Oryzias; species Oryzias melastigma. Next base: position 7,626,831 of record NC_050523.1, read on the forward strand.
ATGTACTCCATATATTATTTGCTATGATGAATATAAAAATGAATTTATTATTTTAACGTGTTTAGCTTTTAATGAAAATATGATTAATTGGTTTGACAAGTTAGTGAAGTCCTTTGAAGTTTTTGTGAAACTTGTAAAATTTGTGCATTTTTTTTGCACAAATTTGCAGATATGCAAATTAGCTTCAACAAAGTGGCCAATTTGTGGAAGCTAATGGGGTTTAAAAAAAAACAGTTAAATGTATATATATATTTTTTATATTCAATTATATAAACTGTCGTCACAGTTCTTTTGCAAGAAAAACAAACTGTTATCATGCCACCAGTCAAATGTGAGAAAAATTGAAATTCAAACATCAAAAAAGAAAAAAAAATTGTTAGAGAAACATTTTAAAACTTAAACAGCTGAATTGGAAATTGTCTTTATTTTGGGGCCAAATCACAATGTAAACCATTTTAATTGAATTAATTGGTTTCTATTCATTTTACAGCAGGGGTGGAGCTAAAGGGGAGCCCTTCACTGCCCCCCCCCCCTAATTTTTGAGTCAATATTTTTTATAATTTGTGACAAAGATTTAAAAGAAAATCATCAATACACGCTTTTTAGGTGTTAGTAAAAGCACAGACTAAAATAATAATAAAATTGTATAAAAATGACTTATTTTCTATTTTCCCCCTTCCAAGGTCTTCTGCCTCCACGTACTCCCCCCCCATATAATATGGTTAAGTTCCACCACTGCTTTACGACCAGCTGGGAGTTTTTTGACCAGAAAAACTTTTAATGCTAGTTGCTCCTTTAAAAAAACTTGTTTGATGTAATTTGTAGCTTGAAACGAAACTTCAAATTATCTTATCTTGTAGTCACACAACAGACTTTACAACAAAAAAGAAATATTTGAGTAAAAAAATGGGTTATTTTGGTTTTCAGATTCAACCACAGTGTGAAAACAGGTCAGTGGTTAAATTTAGAAAGTTGACGTGGAGCAACTTACAATCCTGTATGTGCGGTCCCACAGAGAAAAAGAGGGCTTTGATGAGCGTCACATGTTCCCAGTGTGTGGCCATTATGGAGCCAGCTATTCTTTAGAGAGCTTACCCTTTTTTTGATACGTGTTCTGCAGTAAATCAACACATTCATCACTTTAGTAGAAGTGACTGCTTTTGTCTTTGAGTTTTTGCATCATTTCCTGTCTCCTTATTAAACTTTGGGACTTTACCTGAATAACTTCAATTGCATTTGTCTGGTGTTGCACTCATAAATGTTAGAATGAAATCAGCTTATTTTCATGTATCGCTTATGTTTATTTAACATTTGCACAAACCGGCTTTGATGCAGGTTATCGCAAGTGCTGCAGATATGCAAATTAGATCATTTGCTGCTGTGAATTGAGTCTGCTTACAATGCTCTGCACATTCTCATGTGTTAATGTATGAACTGTTTCAAAGTAGTTAATCAAAAAGCTGCAAAAGCACCCAAATAATTCCAGAAAAAAAAGAAATGCACTTCCACCTGGACTCCATCGAGTAACCAAGTAGAGTCTTCCTTTAGGAAAACTCAGCAGTGCATGTTTCTGATACAAATAGGACATAGTGACAGATGTTTGAAAATGTAAGTCTGCAAACAGAGCAAAACTCCACCTGTGGAACCTATTGAGTCAATAATAACAGCCACAAGAAACATGAGGTGCTCTGCCAAGCTTCTTCCAGAGGGACTGTGTGAGGCTGGGGCCGCCTCTTGTCTACATGCATTTTCAAGAGATGATGAAATATCAGAGTAGCTTCGGTTAACACTTGGAGAAACGGACAACCGCAGCACAGAAATCAGTTTGTGTGCAGGGGAAACTGGAAAAATATGACTGGCAGAGGTCCCCCTGGTGCAACGGTGCGATCCGTGTGAACATGATGAAGGAGGTTTGAACATTTTAGGGCAATCAGATATAGAAGCGGATAGCCGCATTTGAAATTCACAAATAATCCAAACAGAATTCGGTTGCACAGCTGGGAAACCGTCCCAAGATGACACGGACAAATGGAAACATTATTTTACCAAAGTCTGGGTCTCATACAGACACCTGCAGGAGGACAAAGACAAACTTAAGTCCCTGCAGCCCAGACTCAACATCAGCAGCAGCTGCTTCGTGCGTCCTCTTTAAAAACCTGAGATAATGAGCGCTCATATAGGTTGGGGCCTGCAACTCACGGCTAAATTAAAAATGGACCTTGACATCCTCTTCCATGCATTAGAGGTCACTCCAGACTCTGTTCATCTACTTGCAATGTTGAAGATGCTTCAACATCTTTTGACAGAGACATTAAGAAAATAAAACACTTTTTAAATGTTCTTATGAATCCCAAATGAATTGATTTAACTTTATTTAATCAAATATTTAGCAGATTATCATGTAATCTCTCTCCAGAATGGATTACTGCCATGAAATGCTGTCTTCAGCTGTATTATAGTTCAAGTCTTTCATTTATATTTTTTTACATACAAAATATCTTTTAGGTATCTAAAATATTTCTTAACCGTTGCAACAAAATTAGATGCAAAAATGGAATGAAGTGCTTGTACTTAAAATACTGTATATGCAACTGTGAAACTCCAGCAAGCTAAGCAGCAGAAACTCGTATGGTAATGACAACAAAAGTAGAAATTTACCTTTGAACATAATTTATGAGTGGTAGACCTTCTGCTCAGAAAATCATGATGCGTCATCAGAATTTCTTCAGATGCGTATATATATGTTAGTGCATATGAGCTCTCAGTGTGACTCCAGTCTTTTTACTTCCTGGTTTTCCTTCTTTAACAAAGAGTTTACCTAATATGGTCGTGGTTTTTTTGAAGGTATTCTTTTAAACAATGATTTACTGTGAAACGGGGAGAGGACTTTGAAGGAAAATATAAACCACACACTGATTTATGAGCTTTAGGGTGTATTCAGACTGGACACATTTGGGTTGCTTAAAGTGAACCAGTTTGTTTCCCCCAATAATCCAAACCAAATTTGCAGTTGGAATGCACCCAAGCGGACTCGGATCTAGGACCAGTACCTGCTCTCAGACCCATCTTTTGAGGTGATTTCAGTTAATTTCCAATCAGACTAAACATTATTTTCCTCAGTCTAAAAAGGATATGTGCTCGGAGAGGAACAACTGGACCAAAATGGCCACCGTAGCTGCACATTATAGGATGTAAAAGGATCAACTGGTGAGCTGCGGACAAATGTAGATCAATGATGAGACGCAGAGACTCATTGATATGTGGCTGGATGGTTGTAGGTTCACTAAAACCTGATAAACATCGCACACAGTTTTCCCGACAATCTTTATGTCCTAAACACTGGTCAGGGTACCGTCTTGGCCAGAAACCGCCTTGCAGCACGTCACCGCCGTCCCAAAGTAGCAGTAAGACCTGATGTTGATAGACGTTCAAAATTGTTCAGCGAAAAATAAAGTTTAAATAAGTGAATTCTCCTGACAAGGATTGCAAAACGTAGGACTTCTATTATTATTATTATATCCCGCCCTCATAATTCCTGGCCAATGACTGAAGAGATCTTTAGTCACATGGTTTTGTTTAAAAGCTCAAAACAGAGTAGTCCGATTGAAAGGAAATCTGAATACAGACCAAGCGCAAGGTTCAGATCTCAATCCAGACCGAGTTAAGCAGACTTAATCCGGACTTTTCCAGTCTGAACACACCCTTCAAAGCATTTGTTTAATTTCAGTGAGCAAAAATTTAGACAAACTTCCTGTGGGCAGTATTTGTAAAACACTGCGTCCTCATTGTATTGTAGCTGCTACACATTTGCAATAAAAAAATAGATTTTTATTGGTAATTTGTAAAATATTACAAAGAAATAAACTGGCTTAGATGATGATATGCAGGTATGTATATGTGTTGAGATCTTCCTACCATGAAGAATTAGATGGTTATATGTGAGCAAATACAATTACATTAAATTTCTCACCAGTTGAGAATGTACACCTGGTAAAATCTTCTGTACTTCCTGTATTTTTGCAGTTTAAATCTGGTATGTTAGGATGTAAAATGATGACCACAGGAAATTAAATGAACCATCTTTGTGCATCAAATTCAAAGGTTATATTTTTATGGATTTTTTTAGTTGTTGTTTTAAATTTCTATTTTTTTCCTGTTACTGTTTTTCGTTTTCCCCACATTTTTGGCTGTGGTTCCTCCCGGCAGGACTTCACCCACTCACCTGTGGTTCTCCATGGAGTGGTGCACAACATTTTTCTTTCATTCTTGTTTAGCAGAGTGCACCGAGGACTGAGTTCTTTTGATTTGTCTCTTTGTGATTTTGCTCTTTTTCTGGCTCTTCTGGGTTTTGTTTTTCCCTCTTGTGTTAAGAAAAAAAAATCCTTTTCCGTCTTAAACCTCAGTTTCTTCTTAGCTGACAGGAGTGGAACCCAATGTTGTCTTCTGCTGTTGTGTTTATAGGAACAGGTTAAGCAGAACTTATTATCCAGCGAATTACTGCTCTGTCTTTTTCTAACAAGTCATATTTAATACGTTAAATGGCGAATGGCAGGTCTGATATGCAGCATGAAGACATTGATGGTTTAAACCGTTAAATAGTTCAAATTATAACTGCAACTTTATCTTGTTCTTACTTTAGTGGAGGGTTTAGATTGTTAGAAAAATCAATAAGATAAAGATCCACTCCAATGAAAATTGTCTTTTTTGTTTTTAACATGTTCTTGTAGCATTTTTCTCACAATAGAGGGCCTATCTACTAGAATGTATGATTAAAACAATGTTTCTGAGTATTTATTAGTTTAAACCAGGAGTAGATGAAAACCAGATGCTTGAAAATGGTCAGACTAATGATACAACTACTGAAATAGGTGTGTCAAAGTCTCCTCTCCATCTGAGCGTTCAACACTCGTGCTGCAGCAAATTCCATTTTTGGTTAAAAACTGTACAACTGGATTAATCTAATATGGTTCGCAATTATTTTTGTGTCACTAATGTTGGCTTGAAGCTATAAGCTTAGAGCTCTCAGTGACAGGGGAGGGGGCGGAGTTGCTCTGTGTCAACAGTCCTGCCTACAACCCAGAATTGTATTTTCAAAGTGCATAAAATATGTCTTAAAAAATGACAAACACTTTTTGATTTTGGTTTTAATTTGGGTATAATCATAATTAAAAGATCTTTGGGAAGGATTTTACATTTTCCCATCTGATTTGTATGTGGATCAATCTGGTTTTAGCTGCAATTTAGATTTCCTGTTTCTTCAATGACTTTCAGCCTCATTTGGAATTTTTATTGGAAGTTATATTTTTTTGTTCCAAAATTAGTTAGATTTCCCTAGTGATTAAAAACTCTTCTGTTCTATTTTAAACTTGATGTTTCAGTCTTCTGTCTCAATCCCACTTCTGACACCAACGTTCTAAGCACAGCTATGCCTGGAAATCCACTGGATATCACTGTCTGACAAATTCCATCCATCTCTACCACTTTGATTATCGGACAATTATGTTATGTGCCTCAGTTTTCACATCATTTATGCTAAGCTTCGCACACAGTATAGCTGCAACATAATACCAGCTCAGAGAGAATGGAGTGAATCTGAATCCTGCTATTTCTCCATGGCTTAGTCTGGCTTTTATCTTGGGTTAGGATGTGATGCAGCTTTGTGTCTCCTTATCATTTTTGCTTCAACTGACTCAGCAGTAGAGCATCTCTCTGTAAAATGATGCCTTGAAGGGCCTTTTTGCTGCAGACAACATGTCTGGAGGAGCTTACAAGAGGTGATGAGTGCAAGATTAGTCTGGCATTAGTGTTTTGGGCTCTTGTGTTTCTCAGTAGTGTTTATTATGTTAAAAAGTACTTTATGTCAATAAATGTTGAGAAAAATAATGCCTGCTTTGTTGAGGGCCAAGGTTTGTGAATTTATGTTTTTAGATTTTCCAGCAAGACTAGAATTTTTAAGCATCTTTTACATTTTTTTTTTTGCAGGTGGTTGCCAAATGAACATGCTTCTTTGAGAAATACATAAATTGTTTTCCTGGTAATCTTGCTTGAGTGTCCAATTGGCTTAATTTAATAAATCTAAAATGGCTAAAAACTGAACTTTAGTACCTGAGTAGAGTTGATCACCTCAATGTATAGCGCGTGTTTAGCCCATCGTGTTCACATTAGACAAGCAGGGTGGGGCTTCTTCCTTTTCTTCTTCTAATGTGTGCAAGTGGATGTCCTCCAGCCACAGTTGGAAAAGGCTTGGTGTGAAATGTTGAAGAGGTAAAAATCTTGCAATTTGGGCACAATTCAGAACTGTTTGGTTCTTGCCGGCATTCTTGCAATGACAGATATGGATTCTCATCATTTGAAATATTTTTGAAAAATAAACGCAGATGCCATCAAACTCATTTCCAAATCTAGGTTCACCACACAAAACTAAATCCACATGTCACTACCAGATCTGAGGCTAGCGGATGGATAGCTCACTTGAATAATTGTGGGACTGTTACTTGAGAAATTAGGGCTCCTTTTCCAGGGTGTGCAGTGAGTTTCATCCAGTGAATTGCTTTACTACTCTATTTAGCAGGTTCCCAGTCCAGATAAAATACAAGCTGTGTCTGGAGGGGTATCGGGTGTAAAACTCTGTCAAACCCTAAATGCAAAATGGTGAAAGCTGTATCAATCACTGTGGTGACCCCCTGAATGTATAAGCTTAAAAAAACCCAAAAAACTATCAAATCTGTCATGAACATGTGGTGTCTATTGTGGTTTTTGATTAAAAGCTTCATATTTTTTGACAATCAGTAGTTAAAATACCTAAAACCAAAAGCAAAAGTTCAATTTGAAGCTCATTAAAAAAAAAAAAAACTAAAAGTAGCATTTAGGTGCTTTTTAAGCAAGTTTGTCACACCCTAAATTACAAACAAATATACTGGATCCAAGGACTTCTTTCATCTCTGTTTCAATATTGTGTATTGATGACCTCTAAACCAATATTTGATCTTTTTATTTTAAATTTAGATTGAAATGCCACAAAAAAAAAACTGAGGTGTGACTGTGAAATTCTTAGATCAAGATCAGCTTCACCAGAGTGTGTTCCCATAGCTTGTTTGTCCTACATATTTTTCAAATCTGGTCATAATAGAAATTATTATGAAGCTTTTTTTTTGTTTTCGTAGTCTCCTCCAAATGATGAAATTATCTGCTCCACATCGAAATGACTTCCAGTTCCAATTTCTCATTCTTTCTGTTATTCTTTGGTTTTTGCATTTTTCTTTTACTGTTTCTAGTTTTAATATTTTACTATTGAAGTTGTTGCAGCTTATTTTTATTGCTGTTGTAATTGTATCAGTGCAGTGTATTTTCTGCAAGTTTTTTTTAATATAAAATCTAGACCATATAGTTAAAAAAAAAACTGTTAAAATGTTGTTTTCATAGTTAAAAAAAAAGAAACCACATGAGAGCATTCATTCATTTTCCTTTCTGAAAAACGCTTTGACATGTTGGTGAATGATAACAAACAAGCAAAAAGGCAAATAACAGTCATATTTACTGTAAGCTTTACACTCTGTGTAATAAAAATGCACATTTGAAATAGTTTTTCTTGTAGTTTTTTTGTATAATTTATTGTAACTTCAAACAAAAATAATTTCTACAAAAAATATTCAAATAAAGTCATATAATATTGATACGTGGTTCATATTTCCCTCTTCTTTAGACTTCTGATTAATTGAAACCTGTTAAACTCTGCTTTCCTGAATACTGCGTGAAGTTTTAAATCTCCTTAAGTGTGGCAACAATCACTCATTCCTACAAACAACCATAACAGTGACTAAATTACTTCTTTTTTTTTTTTTAAGAATTTATAATCCCCTGGATAGTATATATGTATAGTCTCAGCAACTGCTAGTGGGCACATTTAAATACAATGATTTAAGGTATAATAAAATAAAATAAAAAAATGCAGCAGAAATAGAGTAAATGTCAAATCAAGTCTCATTTCTGAGAGAAAACAAAAATGAAACCTGCTTAATACGATGTAGGCTTCAGCAGCAGAATCAAACAAGCACCCCCTAACCCGCCTGTCAAGTCATCTCGTCTCGTCCTCGCGCCGAGCTCGACCAGCACACGAGCGCCGTCAGTCTAACAGAGGTGACATCCCCGACCCAAACGAGAAAAAGGAAAGAAAAAGTCCTCGTGGTTACAACAGCCATTCCCTTTGAAGTGAAACAGTAGTGATTTAAGTGTTTATGCTTTTTGGTTTGATGCACATTGCTCCTGCTGAGGAATAAAGGGAACAGTGGTTGGCATGACTTCTTTTTTTGTTTCCTTCCCCTTTGACTCTGAGGTTGTTCCTGCTCGTCTTCCTCACACCTGAGCACACGCTCAGTGGTATATAACAGTCCTGCGCGGTGCATGTTTGCAAAGGAGGATGGGGCTAGGTAGTGTTTTTATTTTGTGGGTGCTTATAAGAGTGCTGTCGTGTGCGTTTACTGAGGTCCATGACTCGATTGGCCTTCACAACTTTTAGGGCCAATTGTTTGCCTCGTACTCGCGTGCACACTCCGTCGTGGGAACGGCGGTTGTCGTGGCTCAGTGGGGTGCTAACGTGGCCAACATGTGAGCTAGCAGAGAGCAGAGCAGCAGCGTGACTGTGGAGAGGTGCGGCGAGGAGGCGCCATTGCAGTCCTTCCCCGCCTCGCAGCGGGAATGTTGGCACAGTACTCCTTTGAACTCTGGAGGACACATGCACTTCTGGTTCTGGAAGCACGTTCCTCCGTTCTGGCACAGGAGCATCTCCTCGTCGCAAACGTTGGCTGCAAGAGAAAGAGGGGGAAGTTGAGCAAAAAGGGAGCCAGAGGTAGACGGGATTGCAGCGAGGAGTTTAAAATCAAGAGCGCTTCAGCAAAGTGACAGCATGACAGGTGATAGAAGGACGGGGAAAGATGTGTGGCAAACAAAAAGACAGGTAGGAGGAGATAAAAAGAGGGGATGTTGGAACAAAATGTGATAGGAAGCAGATGCAGCAGGAAGGGGAGGGCGGTAATTCAGGGCAGAAAGAACAAAGAAGAAAAGATAGCAAGAGGAAACCAAGAGGTGAGATAAAATTCTCCACTCTCCTCCTCTGGGACAAGAACACATAACACCTGCCTTTTTTGTTTTTGCAGCCCTTTTCTCAGTTTTTCTTGAGCCTGCACTTTCTAAGGGTCAAGTCAAAATTGTATCAAACCCAGCAGAAAATACACTGAACGTGTGATTTTTTTTTTTTTCTTTTTTTAAAGCAGTGATGGGAAGAACAAGTGGCATCATTAGAAGAAGCTCGGAGGTAGCTGCGCTGCTCAAGACTCTTGACCTCGAAAACAAAAGGGAAGAAAACCTTCTTCTCACAAAAGTGCCGTTTATTTCTCACAACAAAGAATAAAATGTGTATATTTTAGGATACGCAACAGTCAAATGGGGCTCATTATTAGGCTCCATAAAGGATGTATTTGTGAGGAGAGAAATATCACCCCAATTTATGTGTGCCAAGTTCTTGATAGGTGTGTGACCTTGGATCTGTGCGTTCATAATTCTTGATTTGTAACTCATGAAACACATTTTATGCATAAGTGAAGAAATCACAAAATAAAAAAAAAAACTAAATATATTACTCATGCACAAATTAAAATTACAACAGCTTGAAACTAATTACACACACATCTTTAAAAATTACGCATGAATCACTTGTGATGCACTCACAAAAGCTCAGTTACGCACAAATCTGTGGTGAGACTCTTTTCACGTCTCACAGATTAGTTCAGAAGTGATGCGTTTTAAATACTACTAAAATGTTGGGTCATCAGAGTTTTCTTATTAGCAGTTTTAAACTTAGATTGTGAATAATATCCGACAAAATGTCAAGTATTCACAATCTAAAACTCTGGTGACCCAGCATTCTAGCATCTCTTAAACGCATCACTTACGGACGAATCTCTGAGATGTGAAAGAGTCTCACCCCAGAGTCGTGCGTAACTGAGGTTTTGTGTGTGCTTAGCAAGAGATTTGTGCGTAATTTAAATGATTTCCGTTTGTAATTAGTCTTATTTGTGCGTGCATAAATTGTATTTTTTTTTTTAATTTTGCAATTTTTTAACTTGTGCACAAAATGTTTTATTTTAGTTTTAAATCAAGAATACACACACAAATCCTAATTTAGGCACAACTCAAGAATTGCGCGCACACGAATCAGAGTGAGTCTATTTTCTCTCCATATATTTGGGGCTGTGGCCCCTGACTGGTAGACAGCAGAGGATGGGGTTTCTTCCTAATGGGGTTATGGTGTGACAGAGTCATTAATTAAGGGAGCAGCTGATGCTGCTAATGAGCTACATGATCTATTCCCCCGAACATTTTCAAGTCAAACAGGCGGCGCACCTGAAAAGGTCTCGGAAAGAGGGCACCGTTATCTTAAACCGCCAATCCTCAAACCGGGTAAATCTGTGGCCTTAAACTCACGGTAACAGCCTTGTTTCCAGTAGTATCCTGGCAGGCAGTCGTCACATTTGGCCCCCGAGGCTCCCTCTTTGCACTGGCAGAAGCCCGTGTCGTTACACCGGTCGTGAACAGCGCCCATCTGGTTGCAGTTGCACTCTGAAGGGAGAAAAAAAATAGAAAAAAATGCTTGTTTTTATCTAATCTTTTATGTGAGGTTTTCTAAATCTGATGGGGTCTCTGCTTAATGATGGGTCTTCAGCTGCCTACATTCTGAGGTGCTGTTTAAAATAGAAACAGAAAAACACCCCGCTGTCTTGTCAGTGTGTGATGTTCCTGTTCTTTTTTATGTCACAACATTATCAGTTGTGAAAAGTGGACATGTGCCTCAAAAGCGTGGAAAGTGTTGGTAAAGCAAATGTTCCTCCCACCTGTTAGTTTATTAATGCTGCAAGCAGAGCTGTCCCTCAATTTCTGATAGTTTTGAAAGAGTCTGATCTCTATTTCATGTTGGGTTTGTTGTTTCCAGACGTTTAATCGTCTGCAATTTCCTACCTCTGCATACAAACTATGATTGGTTAATTTAGAATTTAGCATAAAAGTTTTAAACCAGAATTGGTCTATCAGCCTTGCACAGGGTTAGTCAATTTTTATATTTTTTGACCCTTTATGCATCCCATTGTCTACATTTCAGATGTGTCTCAAGCTTGTACGCATAATTTGGAGATAATTCTAATAAATCTAATTCTGTCTGGGTAGCAGCATATTGTAGATGTAGTTTTATTCTGCATTTTAGAATTTATTTTCCACTTTGTCTGCAGAGCATTCATGCAAAAAGCCGTCTTAAGGTTTACTCGAGGTTACATTTGCAGTCCTTCAATACAATCCACCAGCATGTGTTTTCTGGTAACTGCAGCTGTCTTCCAGCCTGGAGGAGGCCGGTCTTACTTCCTTTCCATCGATGTAAAAACAAAACAAAACAGGGTAACAGATGTCCTTTTATAAAAGACAGTATGGCACGTCTCAGATTTTGGGTAGAGAAACCACATAGATATGCAGGTCTGTCTTATCTCATGCTGTCTGAGTTCAGATTCAGGGGAGAGGAGTTAAAAATCTGAATCAGATTCACGAGTCTCGTTTTTTATGCTAGATAGTTTTAGCGTTGAGCTAAAGTAATCCTTAAAAATCTTTGAAATCAAGCTGGAAATCTAAGCATATTACTGTGACGTGATTATACTATTTTTCATTTAAAAATGTTTTTTTCTACGACATAGTTTCTGCAGGGCGACAATCGTTCATTGGGAATTCATCTCTGAGTTGAGTGCGGGACTGTTGGTGTGGAGCAACCCCGCC
>NC_050523.1:7638859-7645653 GCF_002922805.2 Oryzias melastigma
AGATTCAGGGGAGAGCAGTTAAAAATCTGAATCAGATTCACGAGTCTCGTCTTCTTATGCTAGATAGTTTTAGCGTTGAGCTAAAATAATCCTTAGAAATCTGCAGAGCAACAATCATTCATTGGAAATTCCTCTCTGAGCTGAATATGGGACTGTTGGTGCGGAGCAACCCCGCCCCCCATTCACCTCGCTGATGCTGAAAGCTCTCTGATTACACGTTCTCCTGCTAGCTTACAGCCCCCTTACAACCAACATTGTCGTCATCCATCCGTTACAGAATCCAAGCACAAGTGGAAATGCTTTTTTTTCTAAAGCTGCATTTTTTGTGCTCCTGATTCACAATGATTTGAATAAATAAATACTCAGAAATACAATATTGAGCTTAATTTTCTTAAGATATGTCTTCTATTATCAGAAAAAGTCCACAAAAATGTGATAAACATGAAAAATACATTTTTTTTCAAAGGGGTCTTTAATAAATGAAACCATTTCGAAAATGTCCCAACTGTGCTTTCACATCGTCCCCCTCTTAGCCGTTTCTGGTTCAGACATCCTTATCAAAAAATAAGTATACTCAAGTTTTATTTAAGTAGTGCTGGGCGATATGGAAAAAAATGGTATATCATGATATTTTATGTCACAATAACGATATATATCACGATATACCACAGTAAAATAAATTCAATTATTCTCTGAAAAAAAAAACCACAAAGTTGTCATTGCTAACTTTTCTCTGACTTTATTTTGCCGAGTCACACGGAAATGAATAGCTACAAATCAGAAACGTTATTTTAAGTGCACGAAAGTTTCTAGTTTCCTAGTAGGAAAACACACTTTTGCACAAAAGCTTAGCACTAAAAATAAACAAATAAAAACGATAGCATCGTCATATCGCCCAGCACTAGTTTTAAGTATACTTTTTCAAAACTAAAATTATGATAGTATACTTTAGTTAGTTACTGTTAGCCTATATTTCTCACTTACTTCTCAGTGTTAAAATTGGAGGATCTTGGGATATTTCAAGGATATTAAAAATGTATTTTTATACACCAACCAGGAGAAATGTGTTACTTGTAAACTAAAAGCAAACCCTAAAAGCTATATAATATCTACTTCATAGTGTACTTTAAAAAGCTTAAAGTATACTTATACTAATGGTATATCAGAAAGGTTACTTTAAGTATACTTTTTATAAACTAAAAGTGGACCAATTTAGTTTCAAGAAGTATACTTGTTAGTAAACTGCTGGTATACATTTTAAGTGTACTTGATACACTCGGGGAAGTATACTTTTCTATACTTGAGCATGCTTTAAAACATGCACTTGAAGTACATTTATTTGGTGTTAAGGGTAACCGCCATCTTCAGCCACTCCTGGGATAATACTCAAACAGCCCACACTCATTTAGCTTGAGCTGGTTTGTCTCAGTCTCTTAACCGTTCAAGTGGTTCACTCTGTTGAATTCTTGCCCCATTGGAGGCATGTTGTTATGACCCCGTCTGCATTTGTTGGATCAGGATTCAATCTTTAATTCTAAACACTCACCCCTGAACTGTAGCTGCCCACATTTTACCCACATCTTTGGCTCTTTGCACCATCATCATTAACCAAGTGTTCTGACTCGGTCACTGCTGTGACTCCAGTGAAGCCTAGAAACCTGCTGTTCCTGGAAGGAGTCCACCTGAATCACTAACAAACCTTTTACCATTCCAGCTTGAACCTGACACTAAACTGACCTGTTAAGTAAAAGAAACCTTCAAGTGCAACTTCAAGGTCAAATAGAAAGAGGAGTTTAGGTTGCCATTTATAAAAATAAAGTGTTTTGCCACAAAGGCTAAAATATGAAATCGTGCATAGAAGTGGATTGAACTGCACCATTCACTTTTATTATTAACATATTTTAAAAATACAGTCATGGTCTCACCCCAGTTTACTTAACTACACTGCAGCCATTCTAGGGTTTTAAGGTCTGGTGATCAATATTTGATGTGCCACGGTCACGACAGAAACGCTGGGGTGACCGTGCTTTTCCCAATGCTAGAATACCTGCGCATGCTATCAGACCTAATCAGCTTTAAATGGCAATTAAAAACTGACCTTTTTAGAATAGATTTTAATGGTCGGTAGTTGGTGGCATTTTATTTTATTTTATTTTATTTGTTTTATTGCTCTCTTATTTATCTTTTGTGCATTTTATTGCTGATTGATTTTTGTAATTTTTATGCTGTTTTTAATTTTGTTCTTAATTTGCCTAATTTTACTTTTTTATTATTATTTAAATTGTGAAACACTTTGTTACCCCTAAAGGAGTTGTAAAGTGCTATATAATTAAATAAATAAATAAACTCAATCGCAAAATCCAAAACACACTTTAGGTCGCGGGCCGAAAAGGATAAACAGTTATTGAACACTCTCAAACTACATTTTTAAAACTTTAAAACTGTAACTTTTTGACATAATTATAAATAATAAACAGGCAGAAATTTATTCCAGAATAAATCAACTTAAACCTTAAATAACTTTCAATATTTTATTCTATAAATTAGTTAGAAATAATAACGTCTGGCTATTAATAACAATAAAAGAAAGAGATCTGGAGGGCTGGATAGAATTATTCCGAGGGCCGGATACGGCCCCGGGCCTCGACTTTGGCACATGTGCCATAAAGGATTTAGAGAGTTTAGAGGGATGGATGTTTTGTATCAATCTTTATTCATTTTATATCGGAGGAAAAGTGGGCTGGCTTGTGTATAAAGTGTCAAGTTTGCTATGTTGCTGAGACTTCAAAACTAAAGTGATTTAGTAATTCTGGAGTCATAGTTGACATTTTCTGACATTTTTATCTGCTTTTATGTCGCTGCTGTTGTTAACTTTCTTTATTTTGAGCCTAACATTTCATTCTGCAAAGAAACATATTGCACTGTTGGAAATACTAAAATACTCATCCCCAGGCTGAGAGTATTAATATTGTGATTAACAGAAAAAAGGAGGTTATCTAATGTATAATTTGAGCTCCTCTTAGACTTAAAACCTTAAATTTGCTGGTAATATCATCTAAATTCATTTAACAGTCAGGAGCAAATTAATGATAACAAAACCCACAAATCTACATTTTTGTTTGTCAGTAAAAAATACATTTCCTCCATGACTTGATATAATTCATGCAAGTGTTTTTGCATCAAACAAGATCCGATTTTAAAATTAAATGCATTGTAAAATATTTATAAATCAAAACTGGCACATAAGCAGGGAGCCCCAGATTAAAGCAATTACAGCAGTGCTGTCAGAAATCCTGCTTGTGGGTCATTTCCATTCGTGTGTGGTTTCTGTGTGACCAACTGTGAGAGAATGTGAGTGAGAATGCAAATCTGTGGAAAGTCTTTCTTTTTTTTTGAAAGATTTCTGCCCGAGAGACGCCTGATTGAACCGATTCTTGTTGCCACACTCGGCGTGCCAGTGAGCTGGCAGATGAGCTCGCAGGGCCTTATTTGTGCTGACTCCAAGGCCTTGCCCTGTGTGTGTGCCCTGACCGTTGCAAGTTTACCCTCCAGCCCCCTGCAGTCCACCTACAGATGGATCCAATCAACACCAGATTTTATCTCCACAGCGACGCGGACAGAGTGACCTCTGATCAGAATGTATGCTCCGCAGCAAAAAACAAATGAAAAGCAGTAATTTAATGAAAAAGATTTTTTTATTTATTTTAGAAAATCTATAAAAATGAAGGTTTTTGTTTCTGAGCCTCAAATACTGGTTTTGGTTGGAGTTAAAAGTGTCTGCTTTCGCCTTTAAGGTTGCTGGAGGCCGTTCTCATCACTGTGTGGAGCTTTTTAAAAAAAAATAATTTCAATGGATATTGTTGTTATTGCAGCTTTGTCTCAAAACGAACAAATCTAAAAAGTCATGTTTGTGAACACATCACTGGAGCTGCACATGACCAGTTTGAGAAGAAATCTAATTCAAGCCGGTTGACCTTGGAGAGTTGTTTCATCCTCAATCAAACGTGCTGTGAAAAAACGGTTTACACACTGTATGTGACTGTAGACTAAAAAAATAGATAGTAGTTTAATTTTGTGCAGAATGTTCTGTACGCTCCTTGTCAAAGTTGCTCTCTTTGTGGCATCAAATTCCAACTAAATCTAAGCTTAAACGAGCATTGTCTCACTATGTAGCAGGATAACTCAATTTAACCATTTACATAGTTTGATCTTTTTTGGGGTTTTTTTGTACCCCATTCCAGCTTTAAGAACTTTTTATTTTATTATTATTATTATTATTTTACATTTGTTTAATAGATTTTAATTTACTTCTTAAGTTATTTATTTATTTTTTTATGAGGTCAAAACTCCTCCTGCACATTATGTAATATTAAAGAGACGGCTTTCTATTAAACTGAAAACTCAAATGTTTTGTTGTTGAACATCATCAGCAGGTTAATTAAATTAAGCTATTCTTTAAAAAAAAAAAATGCTGAAAAAATATTTTAAAAATCAAAAAATCTTTTGCATTAAAACTTTGTCTTAACAAAAAAGTAGAATAAATATATGTAAATGTATTCAGGTTACATCCCTTTCAGTTGCTATTTTTTTAAAGATTGACAGGAGAAAGAAGCTGCTTATTTGCAAAAATTGGACAACTTTAATTTAACCCATAAAGACCCATTCTTCAATAAAAATTAAACCACAAATCAAGTTGACCACACAAAACGTTTCAGATTTTTTTTCTGTGACACTGGATTCTTATTAAAAGACGTATATATTTAAGTTGTTTTAATTTTGAGTTTAAAAAAATAACTGTTTCACTTCTGTTTCAAATTTTTATTTAAAACTTTTTTTGTGCAAAAAAACAATATTTATTCCAATATTTAAAACAGATTTTCAAATTAATCTTTTCCAATATACATTGCTTTTGCTCTAATACTGTATAACCCATTTTGTTGCTTGTTTCAGACATAATAAAAGCCTATCCCACAAATATTCAGCTTAGAACACTGTTTACTTCAAAAGTTTGGTTTTGCGATGCAAATTTGCAAAAGAAATTTGATTGTAAATGAACAAGAATGAGGATCTTGTCACACTTTTTTGTAGAAAACTCACTTTGTTTTCAAAATCTATGCAAAAGGAGGAAACAAAATAATTTTCTTTTTTATGTTTCGCTTTATTTGAGTCCCATAATCTGCCTTGTACTTGCAGAAAATCTTTTGAATGTAAAATGTATTTAAGATGAAATGCTCCCTGTTTTTGTTTATGCATCAAACTATTATCCTTGCACTTTCATCATTTGATAACTAAGTTTCAAAGCTGTCCATGTCAGTTTTAAAGTAACAGTAGCGTCTCGTCCACTTTCCAGCCAGACGTACATCCTGTTCAAACTCCACCACAGTGCTGATGCACCGCCAGCACCCTCCCCCCACCCCCCACACTCTCACTGTCTCCCAGCAGACTGACCGATGCAGACGTTCTCATCATCCAGCTCGGCAGAGGCGTTGCGGAAGTATCCCAGCCTGCAGTGTTGGCAGTTCTGGCCTCTGGTGTTGTGCTTGCAGCTGACGCACGTGACGATGTTCAGGTAGTCGATGTAGCTGCAGCGGTTGGAGTGGCCGTAGCACTCACAGTCTGCAACAGAAGAGGGGTTTCGCTGTAATGCCAGGGCAGTGATTTTATGTTGACCTCAACATTTAGAGGATGAAAAATAGACGGGAAGTTTATTGGATTTGTAGAATAATTGGATGACAGCGAGGAAAGATGAATAATCTGCTCTGAGAGATGTGTCTGCTTTAGTTTTAGATCTCAGTTTAAAGAATGGATGGGTGCCTGTGTGTTTTATGAGGCACCTCTATCACTCAATATTGGCTCAATAAAGACAGGCCAATCCCTCCCCATTACTACACTCACAGCTTTGCTGAGTCTGCTCTGCTGGGCTGCAATGATTACTGATGGGAATTCCACTGTCCTGAGTGTGTGTGTGTGTGTGCACCTGTCTGTGGGTATGGACGTGCCATCAGAGGGCATGTTAATTGTGTCTGGGAATTTAATTATATCACAAGACGAGTAGATTATAAAGGATTTAGAGGTGAGTGGTACGACAACGTTTCAAGTCTGTACCTGAAAGTGTAACACAAGTCTGACCCCCTGTTAACCTGATAGAGCACCGACTCCTGAGAGCATTCCTAGTACTTATCCCCTATGAAACTCACTCTAAATCAATGGAAAATATGTCTTTGTAGGCACTTTTAAGTTCCCAGTGGTATTTAAATTATGATTATGCAGTCTTTAGCCAAATTTTTTTTTTAAAAAGTGTCGATTTTAAGGACATAGTTTCTGCAGAGCTGCAGGAGTTCATTGGAAATTCACCTCAAAGTTTTGGCAGTTGGCGAGTAAGTAAGCCTCCACTGATGTCCCATCATCCCTTTGTTTACACTCCCTCCATCCAGCTTACAACCCCTCACATCCCCAAGCTAAAATTACACGTGCCACAAACATTTGGTGAGCTGTATTTGAGCTATCCAGACGAACAGATTTGAACCTGATTGCAGCTCAGACGAGGAAAACAAAGACGTACATGGATCTATTTGTCAGTCTTTACCTCACATTTTCCAACAGGATCTTTTTCCTTCTTCTCCTGATTCATCAGGATTTGAATAAATAAATATTCAGAAATGCAGCTTTTATCTGAATTTCTTTCATATATATGTCCTTCATCACAAGAAAAATGCTACAAGAACATGTTAAAAACACCAATTTTCATCAGGGTGGATCTTTAAGTAAAAAACAAACAAACAAAAAAAAAAACA
>NC_050523.1:7645697-7684927 GCF_002922805.2 Oryzias melastigma
AGGAGGGAAACATAACATAACCAATCTTGTGTCATCCCTCATTATTGTGTGGAGTAAAGCAAATTCATCAAACAAAAACTAAAATGTTTTCAAAACTGTGCCTCATAAGTGTGGAGATAATGGTTATAACAATAAGTCAAAAATAATATGTGATGTCATTGAGCGATATAGTGCGTATTTATTCCACAAATTATCAAAAATATTAATACGTTTACTTGCTTGAAATAAACTATTTCTAATCAAATCAAATCATTGTGAATCTGGAGAAGATTAAAAAATATTTTAGGAAAAAGCTTGTAGTTGTGTAAAATCTACAAACACTTTGCAGAAACGACATCCTAGAAAATGACTGGATTTTGCCTCAAAACAGAATAATCATAATTAAAAGACCACACTGAAAATACATCAAAGGAAAGTTTAGTTCAAACGTAATGAAATGGGTACATTTTGTATTCAACTTAATCAATTATAGCTTTAAAAACAGTCAATTAGCTACAACCGCAATTAGTCTGCAGGGAGCAGATGCTTCAGACCACAGCAACAAACTTGAGCTTTTGAGAGCGTAAAGCTTTCTTTAGCTTCTGCAAATTTATATCCCAACAATATTGAAAGTTTACCAAGGGTTTGTTAACTTTAGTATTCACAAATTATTTTTTAGCAGAAATATTTGAAAAACTATATTTTGCCCAAAAAAAGGTGACAGTATTTTGCAGCTTTTATGTTACAACATTATTGATGACCTTCATGCATGCGCTCACCAAATTAATTGAATCAGAGCTACGTGTATCTTATTTTTCTTGATATTCTTGAATTTTTTTTAACAAGCTGTGGTTCCACATGCTTCATAAAATAAGACTAGAAGCTGAATTTCAAACCCTAAAACCTAACCTAAAGAGAGAATGAGGGAAAATGGAGCAGTGAGTGAGACCCCCGTTTAATTTCTCCCCAGAGAGCAAAACGAAAGCTTGGTATTAGGTCTTGCCGGATGTGCACTGTGCACCGCGAGGTGGAGGGGGGCGTTGCTCGTCTATTATTTTTGGCAAAGGCTTGTTCCTAATTAAGGTTTTATTACGCTTTAAAAAGTTGGCTGCAGTAGTTTGCTGCAAGGAATCACTGTCCTCTAAAGAGGCGTTTACCAGGCATGTTTATGCAAATACACATTTAAATGCACATTAAAAAGTCGGAGTTTAGCTTTTTAATCAGCCATCACATTATTATTTTATTATTGTTTGGTTGATGATTCCAGCTGAAATATTCATGAGATGGTTTAAAGGAAGCCGGTGAGAGGAGCACCATAAAGTGCCTTTCTCAGCACTGAGGGAACCATGGCAGCAGTGGGAGTGTGTGTGAGTGTGTTTGGAGGGGGGGGGACTACCTAATTAAATATAAATGGCCAATTACTTCACAGACTAGAAAGGCAATAGTACATTGTTTCACAAATTAGCATTAAGAGTCAAGCTGCTGCTTTATTGGCATTTATCAGCTGTGAATTCTTTTCGCTAAAAGATGGTTTTATTGGGTGACAGAGGAACTGTTTTCTGTGTACTTTCTTAGTCTCGACTGTCGGCATGGGTGAGAAGATCTAAAGTGAACTTAAAAGTGCAGATTCTTACCTTTAGTAGTCGAATACAAACATGCAGGGAAAGAATGAGCAAAATGAGAAAAAAAATGAAAGGAATTTTTCCACAGTTATTTTTTTCTCTTCTAGAAAAAAAGACAAATATTCCAAAAGAATTAATTAAGCTAGAGACTCCTCCTGGTTCTGAAATGTGGATCTCTTACCTTTGAAATCATCGTATATGATTCCAAACAACTGTTTGGCTTGGGGCTCTCCTGAGATCAAGAGTTGCAGAAGCCCTTAAGGGTTGAAGGATTCTTAGTTTAGGATTTTTTATTCACATCATTCAAAGGCTTCAGCCTCCTACAGCTCTTTACAGTTTCACAGCTGGAGCCAGCATTGCCTAAGGGTCACTGTCGGTGCTACACAGGGTCTAATGAAAGGGGATCCCACTACATTTTGTCTAAGAGAAGGAGCTTACTTTGTTCTATGAAGCTGAAAAACCCGTGTTTCATAACTGATTGGACAAAATATTTGGGAGAAAAGCGTCTCCAAGCCAGATCTATAACCAGATTCTGTGTTAAGTGTATTTCTTAAAGAGATTTTAATATTTCAAATCGTATATAATATAATAAGTGGAATTGCACTATGGTATCAGATTATTTTGACAAAATAAAACGGAAGTAAATTCCAAGTGACACAGACGGACTCACAACTGTCAGCCTGAATTTTGATAACTTTGAGCAGCCAGTTATGAATCACTAGAAGATAGAATCGCTCTCGAGATCTACCTTTCCTCTTCCCCTTTTCTGCCTCCTCTCCCTCTTTATCAGAAGTGTGCTTTGCGGTCCCGTGACCTCCTCTTTCCCTCTCAGATTTTTCATGGAGCGCTACAAACGAGCCGCAAGACAAAAATCAA
The DNA here is from genome assembly GCF_002922805.2 of Oryzias melastigma. Lineage (NCBI taxonomy): Eukaryota > Metazoa > Chordata > Actinopteri > Beloniformes > Adrianichthyidae > Oryzias > Oryzias melastigma. The sequence goes on from NC_050523.1 coordinate 7,648,175, forward strand.
TTTGTATTTATGCAGCACGGGTTACAATTGGGTCTTTTACCACAGTGGAGACCACAAAGACTACCAACAAATTGACAGCTTTCACAGATCAGTGAAAAACCTTTTCTATCCTGCATCCTTTTTGTGGAAAAAGCGCACAACAGATCTATAATTTGTTAATCCATCAAGTTGTATGGGAATATCCAGGCTTTATTGATTTGAACATGGTGTTAAATTTTTATTTCAAGGATGGTTGCAGCATGAAACTTGTATTTATGATCACACTTCTGATCTTTGTTGTTGTATTTTTTTTTTGTATTTCAGCATCAATAAAGATCTAAAATAAGTATAACCAGTAAAAATACCTAAAATTGTATACTTTTCCCTTTGCATACTCCTAATGCAAGTGGGACAGTACATCTAGAGATTAATATCAACTTTAGAATTACAATTGTATATGTATATATATATTGATTTAAAGGAGATATTACAAAATAAAGGTGTTGCATGAAAAAATGACTGTCCTTTCAGGTTTCCTATTTTGCTGCACCACAAACGGTGGTGGCTGTCCTGACTTTATCCTACGCTTCTACAGCTGCTTCACAAAATAACTCAAATGTACATTTTTATTTCTTAAAAGCAGGAAAAACGTAGTAGACTACAGGGACTTCCTTTTCCTAATTTGCACTTGAAAAACATATAAGACCATATTATGACATGGGGAATCAAATACCAGCACAAATCAAATCAAAGTATCTACCAGTCCAGATTAGATTTCTGTGAAGCAATCTAATTTACAACAATGGATTAAATTTACAAGTGCAAATTGAATCTTAAGTGCAACTCCTGCACTCTTAGCTGAAAACCTAATGGACATGCTCGTTTTTTCAAACCATTTGTATTACTAGATATTGTACTCAGTGGGAGAGGGGGTTTGGGCCTTGACAACTAAACCCACTGTTTTATGATTAGATCATTGTGGCTGCTAAGTCAACCAAAATATCTCCACCATTCACTGTTTGGTGTTTAGATGCTAAAACAGTAGTTTTGTACTAAAGAAAATGTGCTTTAATCAACGCAATTCCAGCAGGTTCTTCCACGAGAGAAGTGCCGCAGAGACGCTTTTCTCCTTCAGGATGTGCTGGAATTGTGTTGGTCGCCTTAACTGTTAAAAGGTTACGGTGTGTTTGTGTAAGATTGTGTGTTGTTTAGGTGTCACTGGCTATATCTCAAATTCAATAATTGACTTGTTTTCAAATAAATTGGGTCTTAATCATTTTAAAGTTCTATATCAAATTAGAATCAAGACTTGCTGCATAATAATAACAACAATGATAAATTTGTAAAAGTTGTAGTCATTGATTTCCACTGGTGGTTTTCTGGTCTTAGTGTTGTTCATTTACCTTCACCTTCCAGCCGATGGTGAAACGATGGCCTATAGGTCCGATGCACGTGTTGATGCAGGTTATGTAGCCGATGCGAATTATGAGCTCCATGTGGTTTATGAGCCCCATGCTGGTGATGCTGGCTATGAGTTTCGTGTGGGTTATGAGTGTTATAAATATTTTGAGTTTCATCTTTTTTATGGGTCTGATGTGAACTACTGCTTTCATGTCCACCAGTCGTATGTGAGCTATGACTTGAGTACAGACTTCCGTGATGCGTCTCATGGGCGCTAGTCTCATGTGCGCTAGGACTTCCATGAGGAATCCCGTGAGAGCTGTGACTTCCATGTGAGGTATGACTCCCATGTGGAATTTCATGTGAGTGATGACTTGCATGCAAACCTGCATGACTGGTCTCATGTGCACTATGACTTCCATGAGGATTCTCATGTGTGCTATGACTACCATGATGACTCTCATGTGCGCTAGGACTTCCATGAGGATTCTCATGTGCGCTAGGACTACCATGAGGATTTTCATGTGCGCTAGGACTACCATGTGCACTATGACTTCCATGAGGACTCTCATGAGCGCTGTGACTTCCATAAGGATTCTCATGTGCACTAGGACTACCATGTGCACTATGACTTCCATGAGGACTCTCATGTGCGCTAGGACTTCCATGAGGATTCTCATGAGCGCTCTGACTTCCATGAGGATTCTCATGTGCGCTAGGACTTCCATGAGGACTCTCATGTGCGTTAGGACTTCCATGAGGATTCTCATGAGTGCTGTGACTTCCATGAGGATTCTCATGAGCGCTGTGACTTCCATGAGGATTCTCATGAGCGCTGTGACTTCCATGAGGATTCTCATGAGCGCTGTGACTTCCATGAGGATTCTCATGTGCACTGTGACTTCCATGAGGACTCTCATGTGCGGTATGACTTCCATGAGGACTCTCATGTGCGTTATGGCTTCCATGAGGACTGTCATGTGCGCTAGGACTACCATGAGGATTCTCATGTGCACTGTGACTTCCATGAGGACTCTCACGTGCGTTATGACTTCCATGAGGACTGTCATGTGTGCTAGGACTACCATGTGCACTATGACTTCCATGAGGACTCTCATGTGAGCTAGGACTTTCATGAGCACTCTGACTTCCATGAGGACTCTCATGTGCGCTAGGACTACCATGTGCACTATGACTTCCATGAGGACTCTCATGTGCGCTAGGACTACCATGTGCACTGTGACTTCCATGAGGACTCTCATGTGAGCTAGGACTTCCTTGAGGACTCTCATGTGTGCTAGGGCTTCCATGAGGACTGTCATGTGCGGTAGGACTACCATGTGCACTGTGACTTCCATGAGGACTCTCATGTGCTGTAGGACTTCCATGTGCACTTTCATGTGCGGTAGGACTACCATGTGCACTAGGACTTCCATGAGGACTCTCATGTGTGCTAGGACTTCCATGAGGACTGTCATGTGCGGTACGACTACCATGTGCACTGTGACTTCCATGTGGACTCTCATGTGTGCTAGGACTTCCATGAGGAATCTCATGTGCGCTAGGACTTCCATGAGGACTGTCATGTGCGCTATGACTTCCATGAGGACTGTCATGTGCGCTATGACTTCCATGAGGATTCTCATGTGCGCTAGGACTACCATGTGCACTATGACTTCCATGAGGACTCTCATGTGCGCTAGGACTACCATGTGCTCTATGACTTCCATGAGGACTCTCATGTGCACTATGACTTCCATGAGGACTCTCATGTGCGCTAGGACTTCCATGAGGACTCTCATGTGCACTAGGACTCCCATGTGCGCTAGGACTTCCATGAGGACTCTCGTGTGCGCTAGGACTCCCATGTGCACTATGACTTCCATGAGGATTCTCATGTGTGCTATGATGTCCATGAGGATTCTCATGTGAGCTATGACGTCCATGAGGATTCTCATGTGAGCTAGGACTTCCATGAGGATTCTCATGTGCGCTAGGACTTCCATGAGGATTCTCATTCGAGCTAGAACTACCATGACGAATCTCTTGTCCGCCTATCTCAGCTGAGTTATGACTTCTATGTGCACTTTCATGATGAGTCTTATGTGCACTACTTTCAACTGAGCCATGATGTAGAACTTTAGTTTCATGTCCACTAGTCTCAACCGATCTGTGACTCCCATGAGAAGTCTCATGTTCACTGCTGGTTTTATGTGAACTATGACTTCCATGAGAAGTTGTGTGTCCACCAGTTTCATGTGAGCTCTGACTTCCATGAGGAGTCTCATGTCCACTGGTTTCATGTGAAATGTGACCTTGTTGAGTCTTAGGTTCGTCATTCCCATGGGAAACGTGACTTTCATGAGAGGTCCCGTGTGAGATATGATTTCCTTGAGAAATCTCATGTTTACTCGTTCCATGTGATCCATGACTTTCTTGTGGAGTCACAAGTGAACCACGACCTCTGTGTGGAGTCTCATGTCCACCACTTTTATGTAAGCTATTTCTATCTTGAGTCTCATGAGAGCTATGACTTCCATGAGAAGTCTTTTGTTCTCCAGTCCCATGTGAGGTATGAGTCTCATGAGACGTTTCATGTCTGCCAGTTGCTTTTGAGCCATGATTCACATGTAAACTTTGAGTCTCTTGTGAACCACTTTCATGTGGTCCAATCTCACTTGTACCATGACCTCCATTCAGGTCATGGCTTCTATGTGAATTATGGGTATTAGTTGAGCCATGGGTCCCTGGAAGTTGTTCAGCAGATGAATGCTGGTCTGAGGCATCAGAGTTGTCAGAAGCAAACACAAAAAGAAGAAATAAATCATATTTTCTGAATATGTTCATCTGACAATGCATCCTTACTATAAGCAGTTCTAGCACTGGGTACTGTTTGCTATGGTCTCTTTTAGCACATCTTCTTTCTGTTGATGTGTCATGGCCATAAATTCCAATGTTCTTTAGATTTATTGAGATCCCAATTAAGATGATGAGCCTATTTTTAGAATATCTAACATTTTTTACTTCATTTATCCACTCTTTGGTTCTGTGTAAACCTCAAAACTGTGCATGGGGCCTTCATTAGATTTACTTATACACCCTCTTGCAGATTTCCTGGCGTTGTTATATGGCAGGACATGGTAGAACACACTTTTTTTGCTTATGTTACCCAATAAACACATTAGTGTGTAGTGATCGAAACAAGATGCTAATAAAAGGGTTAGACAGTTTCTCTCAACCACATGGATGTCCAGTAGTGGTCCTAGAGTGGCGCATGAAGTCAAATGCTTAACCCTTAACAGGAGCAGTCACTGGTGACATCAAATAACACTACTCTTTGAACTACCATGATTTTTAGAGGTTCAAATAATTCCAATGGCTTTTGATACGAAAAAAAAGCACATACCAGCTGATATTTTAACAGAAAGTTGCTTCTTTCTGCATTAGAATCCGTTGGAATTATGTAAGGGTTATATGGTTATGGTGGATCAAAAAACGTCAATACTGTAGCTAGAGATCTGGTTGAAAAAGGTTAAAGCAATTAGTTTACTGGGCAAAACAAACTTCATTCTTGAGCTACCATTTACTTTGGTGTATTAAGTGGGTAAAAATTCCTAAATATTAGCTATACTTTCCCTCTGGCATGAGTGACACGATTGGCCTGTTAAAAAATAAAGGATACTGTGACATCATAAACCCATCTCACCATAGAATTAGTCATCTTTTTACAAGCCCAGATTGACCTGCTTGTGTTGCAGCTAAAGTGGAAAGGAAAAGGCTATAGTTTTTGAAACCACAGAAGACTGAAACTCACTGCTGCAAACTGAACCGTAAAGATTTAAGAACTATGGCTCGTTTGAATGAGATCCCCTTGCTCTCAGCTTCCTCCTGCACCGTGTTTAGATGATGTTCTTGTTTTGTGGTCATGACTGTCATGTTGTCTATGTTTCCCAGATTTGTGGTGGTCTGAAAAACCATAACGACTGCACTTTTGTGAACCATAAAAAGATGAATGAAGCACATAATTTATGATTCTTCTCTTTTGAAATTCTCAAAGCACATTTTCGCCCAGAAATTTTGATCTATGCTGGTAATACTCTCTGTAATGAATGCGTACAAATATACTGCAGTTTAATCATGGATGGAAACGTTTTCTTCACAGCATTCTAGAAAGATATCTATCCCAGGTATGTCGTTCTCCTTCCCCTCCCCGTGTGTCTATATACTGAGATGAGGTTTCATTTCATGGCCATGACCATCATGTGTGTTTCTCTATACTGTAGTGAGCTAAACACAGCAAATATTGTTCAAAAGGAGAGGGAAAATTCTTCTATTATCTATAATGTTGTCCTAAAGATCTATGTACTACCTCTATACAATAAACATACCTCCTCTCTCGTAATGCTCTCCTCCTTGTGTTTTTTCTCCATGTTGAACTGACAAGGTTGTATGGTGGTTGTTTGTGTATCCTTCAAACATGTAGGAAGCTGTTACACCACAGTGTCACAGTGAAAGAAGACATGCATCTTTGCCATTTCTACTACTAGGAGCTACTGCACTGCATATCAAGCAAATACCTGCATGTTCAGCCCTTGAATGTTCTTCTTTGTGTTCAGGTGCGGTTGTTCTGTGGCCAACACTGTTGTGCCCCTCAATCGGTTGGGAGTCTTTCAAACCACAAGTATTAGCAAAGCAAGCATGAATATAAACATATTGAAACATTTTTGTGATCAAATTTCTCCTTTTATTAAATAGCTTTTGTTTGGGTTTACTCGGAGCTCCAAGAACATTTTTGTGGTGACAAGCCATAAAAGATACCTTTTTTTTCAGCTTTGCTTCCTGTGTGCTGCTCCTCGTGGCTCGCTGTGGTTGTGGTTTTGTGGCCATGAGTCTCATGTGAGCGGGAAACTGTCAAGCCACAGTTTAATTATAAGTATGAGATGAACCCTTCTTTATTCAATCAATTTCACCTTAACCCTGGAGAACCCACAGGGTCAACTCTGGCTTTAGTTTTTCAATTTTTTTAGTGTTATCCATTTTTTCCTTCTTTTTAATAATTGTTTAAACTGTTTTCATTTCTTTTTTTTGCCACTGTAATTGGTGCAATCTAAAGTTAGCCAACAAAGGAACAAATTGTCAAATTCCTTTTGAAACCTCAGAAGAAAATAGTTTCTTGGGTTCTTCAGGGTTAAAACTGATCCTAAATGAGACATTAAATGCCAAAATGTTAATTACACTTCAAGACTTTAGCTTTAACCTTTTTGATAAACATCTAGATTTGACAGTAATAATGATGATCCACAAAGAAGTTGTTGGCTCTGTTTGTAACCCCCTCTGATTCTTTATCCTCATTATTCATAACCAAACTTTTTGACACCCTTTTTTATGATTATCATTTATTTTTAACATTCCTCCATCTCTTCACTTTTCAGTCCAGTCCCAAACAGAAATGTATGCAAATATAATTGATATTAGTAAAGAATTGCATCAAATACAAAGGAGGTTTATGCAAATATACACCTCCTGTGTCCAAAGGTTCTTAACCCCTGACTGTAACTGTAAAATCTGTCCAGCACAAGAGCTCTCATCTGTTTGCTCAGCTGTTGGACTGGATACGTTTAAAAAAATAAATATTTCGGACTTAAGGTATTCAGTGTTGTTTCTGTGGCATGTTTGCATTATTTTAAATCAGTTAATACCCATTAATTTGCTTTCTCATTTAAATGTATTAATCATACTGTTTTTTAAAATTAGGCTGCATTCTTTCTACTCTTTCACAATTATTTATAAAATTTCTATTAATAGATTCTTAGTACAGCTAGGGAGTGATTCTAGAAGGGTTTGTTTTTGCAAAAATACCCCAAAATGTAGTTTATACTTCCTGTACTTATATCTGCATGTATTAATGTTAAGCAATAATTGCCATAAAGTTTCAACACTATTGATACATGTCCACTAATGTTGAAGTAATACATACTTTTATGCTTTCCTATTATTTAGAAATTGAAATATTTTAAAATAAATCCAAAGATATTTATGATATTGAGGGGAAACTTTACTGTAATTTGCATTTTATTTCCTTTTGTATGACTTCTGTTCTATTTCTCTCCTGCAAACTAACTACAGAGTGCAGCACTACATGAAAAATACCGGTTTGCATCACTGATCTGTTTTCATGTCCCTCCTCCTCCTCACCTTCCTCCCCATCCTGGGAAGAAGCTGTTGCTTTGTGGCCATCAGCTCCATGCTCCTCAGAATTGCGGGGGCCTGGCGCACCAAAGATATTATTAACAAACAAAAAGTGATGCATCTCTGTTTGTGGCTTTCAGGGCAAAAACTGTTCTCCTGATGAGATATCTCTGCCTTTCTGTGCACCTGCTCTTCATGCTCAGCTGATGTTTATTACAGTACAAGTTTCATCCACTTTTTGGGTTTAAAAAAATAAAATTGTAGCAACATGCAAGATTTATTGCATCTTGAATCCTGAACAATCCATAACAATGAAATTCCTATATTGTACAAGATAAATTGATGATTTCATAAACAGTTTGCATTCTAGATTGTGGAAGTGAATGACAAACAGTTCATTTATGCTATCTCAGCACAGCAAAGCTTGTCGTCCCGCGTTAATGAGCTTATTTGTTTGTAATTACATTAGGTTTTCAGTCATTAGGAGCGCAGTGCCAGCATGCCGCGATGGCATCCTGATAACTGTAGCAAATGATTAAAGCTGAACAATGTCAGATGGCGAGCGACGGCGTCTCTATGCAAGCAGCTGCTGAGTTAAGCAGAGGAGTGGGGCCGGTCAGCCTCACGTCTTCTTCATTAGAACATATATCGTCGAATTTAATGACGCAACCGGACGAAAACGAGATTACACATTAATGCCGACTTTCATTTTGCTGATTTTTTCCAGCAGTTGAGACAGGAAGCTTGAAAACCACAATCATTTGTGACAACATCCAGTAAATAGACATTATATGCGACTTTATAAGACTTGTTGTTTATTCCTTAAAGGTTATTCTATTTTACTAAGTATTCAAGACATTATCTTGCAGTACTAATAGGTAATACTTTTTAAAAAGCAACGTTTTCCTTCATCTGCTTTTTTTTTTTTTTTACAGCCAGTCATGTTGGCTGCATTAATTGAATCAGTGTGAAAGGCCACACTATAAAGATATTTTATATGATCTAGCTGACCAGCATGGTACAAACAGGGTTCATCTTTTAAAAGTTCCATGTAACTTTGCTCATTATGTGATGACTTTCTCCAGGAGTTCCTTATTTTTTTGTGATTAATGTGGTCAGAAATGCCTCACTATGTGACAGCTTTTTAAAAAATAATCCTGTTGTGACAGTTGTGATGGTTTCTACCTTTTTTAAAAAAAAAAATCTTTGCTATGATGGTTGCATAAAGAATACTATTAGCTTGTTTTACACGGATCCAAATCGCTTGTTTTCTTTGCTCACGTTGTTTGGCAGACGTGAAATCTCTGATTCTAGTGCAGATCAAATGAACAAAGTCTGGTCTTTGTAAGTCTCAAGATATTTGTTTAAATCAAGTGAATGATGGCAAAAGCCTTAGTCACGTGCACTTGTATGGGGGTGACCTTTTATGTGTCAAGACAGGACACTTGAAAGCTTAAATCAAGTGTGACAATGTTTTTTTTCATCTGACAGTTCCTAATTTTTTGGCAACTTGCCACCAAAAAGCAGATATTATAAGTGTTAATTGCTAACATTCAGAAGTGCATTGTGATATTTTTTGGCATCAATTCACTCCCTTAAAATTATTTTATCCCCCTTCTTGGCCACACCTTTTTCGTTTTTCTGAAAAACGCTTGATAAAAAAAAAAAAGAAAAGAATAAAACAAGAACCAATCAGTTAAATCTCACTCTGATTGTCCTTTGATCTATTTTAAAAGTGATTATGTAGTATTTACTCAAAATTAGAGACCTGTGTTGTTTTCAAGGACATAGTTTCTGTAGAGGAGCAATAGTTGGTTAGAAATTTGCTTCTGAATTGGGTAAAGAAATCCAAAAAATGCAATTTTCTTAATATCATTAAAAAAATGCCTCAAAAACACATTTAAAACACAATTCTTATCGGAGTGGGTCTTTAAGTGAAAACTGCTTCACTATTACTACAAACTACAGGTCGCTCTGGCCACTACAAAGGAGATACCTGTACTCTCAGGTTTTCCTTCTGGGTGCAGCGGCTCCTCCTCCGCATTCGCCTCCACATGTGCAGATGAAGTTATGGGTTTGTGGCTGTAAGACTCATGCACATGTTTCTCAGCCTTTCTGCGGTCTGACACAATGCCATTTACACAAAAAGCATAAACAGGAGGGTGGATTTTATTTGCCCTTTTCTCAGGAGCTTGAGCAATAAATAAGCAAGGAGCTTTTTTTTCCCCTATTTTTTTACTGCAACCTGCTGTCTCTTTTTCATTTCTAACCCATCAGCTTCAGTGACTGTCTGAAACGAATGTATGATGATGCTGCTGGTGCCAGAATTGGGATTTGTTGGCTGCCAGTGAAGAGATCAATGTGTATAGATTTCAGTTTTATGGTGATACTTTTCTCTGCAAGCTGTCAAGATCCGAAATAAAAGATTATGTTGTGCATTTTGCTTAAGCAAAAAGTAGAATGCACAACATAAATCGCGCATATCTTCAGCAAATACCTGTCATCTCAAACGCTTTTTTTCAATTTGCTCCTGTCCCTGTCTGCCTGGCGCTCGCAGGAGCTTCCAGGAGTCTCGTGCAAAGACTTGTGGGAAACTGAGACGCCACAGTCATAATTAACATAACAAGAACAGACATCTCTTGGGGTATTTTACAAGCTTTTCCTCAGCTGCCCAAACAATAAGAACTTTATAATTAGGCTGATACTGCAGTGAGTATAGATTGTTGATAGTGTGTGCCTTCTTCTCCTCTTCTTCTGTGATCTAATTTTTTCTCTCTGTCCGATAAGGGTTTCCCAAATCAAGGACACGTCTTTTTACTTGAATGGTACACAGTTATGTACTTATAAGTTTTGCTGACACAAACACGTATGCATTTATGTATATCACAGTAAATCTTGCCCATGGGTTGACTTCCCAATTGAGATCTAGTGTTCTGTCTGCAGCAACAGTCACACAAAACCTTCTTCAACACAACCGAAATTCCAATTACGCTGCATTTTTAATTGCTTCTCCTCCTTTCTTTGTCCTCTCCTCTCTTTTGTGCATCCCCTTCTCCCACAGGGCTCCGTGCTATTCCCAGAATACCCCTCTTCAATATTTTAGTGCACAAGTGAAGGAAGAAAAGCGAGTTTACAAATCAAGCATCCTTCTCGATCCTAAATAAGCACAGTTCAATAAGCTGAAATTGTCCTTGCAAAGTCGATTGATAACCAATCACATGAAGTGACAACACCCTGCACCTCATCCAGGGATCACTGGAGAATGCACAGATTCCATCTGCGTTTCCCCTGGAGGTGATTTATACAAGTGATGTACATCTTTACTTCAGTGGGGGCATCCCGCTCCCCTGCAGTGCATCCCTCCCTTTAGGCCATCTCCCGCCCACTTGCTTCCATTCACCCCTCTCCCGCGGCATGGCTCCAATGAGCAGCTGCTCTCACAGCGGTTTCACACATGTGGCGTCATGCCATCGTAACGTCTCATCAGGGCAACCCCAGTGTCCTCCTCTGGCCTCGCTACGCCCCACACATCTGTCGCAGCTGCACACAAAAGCCGCCAGAGTCCCGGTGGCAAAGCGGGGATTCTAAATCGCAGTTGTTTTAAAAGCCGCTTCTGCACAGCAGTGAGCGTAAATGCATTTAATCTCAGTATCCCATGCTGCCTTGAGGGGGTGGAGCCGATCTTGGTATTAATCTCAATCAGACCGACCCAAACAACCTGACATGAGATGCTGCTGGCAGCTGGAGCACCCGGGGTTCCTGCGTGCAGAGAGGAAGCTGCGTGAGAGTCTGCGGGGCTTTGTACGCCATGACAGTGATGGAGTTCTTCATCTGCCCCCTCGCTGGCAGGTTGACACCGTGCCAAAATGTAGCAGATTTTCACCTCAAAAGCCACGTGATGCTTGTATTTATATCTTGACACCTTATGCAATAATCCAGGAAACATAGTAAGTTGTGATCTGCCGCAGTAAGTTGAGGTTAAGTCAGGCTTTGCCCCGATTCTGTCTGCTTTGTCTCCGCTGACGCTCCTCAGATCCGCTCAGTGTCTCCAAACAATGCCAAGTTATTGCCACAGACAAATCAGACAGGTTCCAGAACTCAGAAACTTTACTGCATTCCTCCTGAACATCTCACCATCTAACATCGACAGAAAGTGAACGCCTAAACCAATTAAGGCTATCAGAGATGCTGAGTGTGAGGAAAATTATGCTCTGTGCTAAAGGCTCCTAAGGCGTCGCCGGTGACGCTTTAACACAAAATCTTTGACAGCAAATCAAAGAACATTAACACTGGGGCTCCGGTGTTAAAGGGTTAAATTTGAACCATTTCACACTATAAACACTATAACTGAACAATACAATTCTATTTCTATCAGTATTTGCTATATTTACTAGACCAGGGGTCTGCAACCTTTAGCGCTAAAAGAGCCATTTGGGTTGATTTTTTTTTTTTTTTTTGCTGACCACCACCCATCAGGAGCCACAAAGTCTTAGCTCACCCTTTAGAGCACATTTTATTGTTATTAATGGTCTGATGTAATCCTGTGTTTATTTTTAACTTTTATAATTTGAACAAGATATATATTTTATGGAGAGTATAATAATATTCATTTTTTGAGGTTTAAGTTGATTTATTCTGGAATAATATTCCTGCCAATTTATATTATAACTATGTTAAAAAGTTACATTTTTAGTTTTAAAAATTGACATTCTTTGCTTTTTGGAGTTTTTTGGCATTTACTAAGATTTTTTAGATTATTTTAGAGTTGAGCTAATATTTAAGCTTCAGTGACACTACTTTTTAACCTTAAGGAGGCGCCTAAAATACTTGAATTTGTTCAAAAATAGAAAATCTGTCTATTAACCCTTGAACAGAAATTTTGTTTTGGTTGTGCTTACTGACCTCAAATTGATTTTCTTTGATACATCACAAATGACGATCACAAATCTGTCAAAATGTTGTAGCTTGACTTTTTTAAACTATAAACCGTGTTACGGACTGTTGGAATAATGTTTGAGTTTATTTTTTTAACTCTACTACTTTTTTCTTTTTTTTTTACTTTAGTTTCAATTTAAAACTTTTTTTAAAATCAGAGAGCCACAATGGAGGGTTCGAGGAGCCACATGTGGCTCCGGAGCTTCAGGTAGCAGACCCCTGTACTAGAGGTAGGGATGAGCAACTCCAGGCCTTGAGGGCAACTTTCTTGCATGTTTTCCAACATATTCTGCTTTGGCTTGTTCTTATTGGCTGGACACACCTGACCCAGGTGATGGGTCATCTGGAAATCATGCAGACACACGACCCTCGAGGCTTGGAGCTCTGATCTAAAGCTATGATGGGGCTTACCTCCTTGGCTTGTTTCATGATTTTCCTCACTTTCTGAGGATCTTGTGTGATCGTGGGTCGGTGGACGAATGGTGGACTCATGTGCATCCTTGTTATGATGATGAACAACAGACTGTGGGGGTTCTTCTAAGTTCGAATGGGATGCATATGAGGGTTCAGCCTCCGCATGAGAGAAACTCGGGGAAACTTCCTCTGGAGCAGAGGGCGGCGAAGGAGGAAGAACCTCCGTTCTATCAGGAATGGTGTCGGGTTCCCCCGTGGGTGTGAGTGGAGGCTCAGAGAAAGAGCCAGTGGGGAAGACACGGCCCGTTTGTGGGGCTGAGCTCGCTCCTGCTGTTGCATCGGTTGCATGAGGACAGAGAATGTAAATGCAATGAGGAATGGGCGAGATGAGACATTAGCATAAGAGATGCTGCCTCAGATTGTTTATCAGGAGAAAGCCTTGCTTTTTTTTTTTTTTTTTTGTGCACATACACACTCACAAGCATGCACACTGGTAGAAACACACAGAAAGTGAGAATGCACAATGAAAGTGTGATTTCACACTGCTGAGATAGGCTAAACTCAAAAGCTGCTCTTTAACCCTTTCGGTGCTGTAAGCGCTGCTCTGTCTGTGAATCAAGGTGACAGTCAAGAGTTCAACAAATGCTAATCTTAAGGAAGATCAAAGTCATGCTAAATGTCAGATTGAAGTATTTTGTGTTACACTTTTACCATGCAAATGCTCCGAGCTTTGATATATAGAGGGAAAAAAAATCAATAAAACAACTGCAAACAAAAAGTTTTACAAAACGAATCCTAAATAATATATATAAATTGTGATTAAAAGCATTTTTAGTTTTTGCAGCAGTGATTACACAAGCTTTGATACTTTCAACAATTTTCTCAAGTATTTGTTTTAGGTAAGACCTATCATGTTGTTGCTATTTTTAAGATGTTCAATTTAAAGTTAAAGTCGTCAGATACATTTTTCTCATTTGACTCATCTCCTGCAGGAGCAATGAGCTACAGTCACAGCTACTCTTGCACTATTTGGTGGTTTAACCCCCCAATGCAACCACAGACTGCTGAACATCAAGCATGGAGACATTGGGTCCAGTTTTTACGGGTTTTGGTGTGACCCCGACTATGGATTATGTGGTGTTGGTCTTCATATAATGTTAAACAGTGGGTTGTCATAGAGTGGATCCAGGTACTGAGTAACCAAGTCCCCCATGACATTAAAAAAAAAAAAAAAGAAAAGAAAATGTTACCAGTAGTTTTAATTATGATTATGAAGTTTTTAACACAAATCCCACAACCTAAATGTCTTAAAATATATATTTTTCATGTTGACCTGAACTCTCTGTCTCCAAAATCTCCTCTGAGGGGGCGTGGCTTGTGGAGCTGAGCTGAGTAGCCCCACCCCTGATCCCCTCTGTCTGAGTATGATAGCTCTGTGTCTTGCTAGCGTAAATCTTCACCGTTGCTACATAAAAATGTCGAGCAATATCAGTAATGTCCAGCTGTATCGTTTAGAGCTGGATGTCAGATCGGACGAGGAAGTGAAGATCTTCATGGACAGAACTTCCTCCAAAATCCTGATTCTTTCTCCTTCCAGTTCACCAAAGACTCTTTTAGCTAATTCTCCAATGTTTATTGACGTTGCTGTGATCAATACATTCAATCATTGGTTTCTCAGAGTTCTTGATAAAATAATCAAAGCTAACATCAAAATGCTCTTTCATTGATTTACAATCCTTTACAACTGCGGTCAAATGAGCCGCCGTTCACATTTCCGTGGTCACATCAAGACGATTCTTGGAGTCTCCCGGAGATTTTCAAGTGTTTGCAGTCCCGTTACCTAAGTTTTGTATGAAATTCACACAAAAAATCCAGTGATGCTGATTTGACCACAGAAATGTGAACGGCGGCTCATTTGACTGCAGTCGGTGTGAAGATACCATCTTCTCTTCTCCAGAACCTGAACTAGACACGTTAGCCGGGTCAGATGGTTTATTGCATGTGCTGCAGAGCTGTTGTGATGGAAGGCTCATTAATTCAAACAGAGCCTGTCTGTAACAGTTTGATTGACAGTAATTCAAAAGGAAAACTACTCAGAAATGCAAAAATTAAATTATTTCTTATTACATTTGTTCTCTTTCATAAGAAAAAAAGTCACGCATACATGTTAAAAACTCAAAAACAGTCAATGTTTGTGTTTTTTTTTTCTTTTATACACAACAGACTGGAGCACACAACCTCCCAGGTATTAGAGTATTGATCACTGAGCTATTATAGTTTGAAGGCAAGAGTGCAAGACATGGTTAGTTACTAAAACATAGATGATAAAAAAAAAACTTTATTAAATGAATTCAAACTTTTTTTAAAAATACTTTTCCTGCAAAAGTAATGCACAGTGCTTTTAGTGCTAAAGTATAATAAATAATTACAGCAGAACAAACACTAAAGCACCAAAGGTTTGAGTTTTCCAAAATCGTAATCTCTTAAAAGTAAAGAAAATTGAGAGCAATTGCCCTTAATTTAGTTGCCTTAACATGTAGATATAAGTTGGACTGCAGAAATAGAATCATTTTTTATATTTTTTATTCAGAATATGTATTGAAAATGAAGTAACAGTTACTAATTTAAATTTAAAAAAAGACATTTTACACAATCAATTTACATTTAAATATAAAAGCCTTTTTTCCTGTCAATGGCGGCACAATTCTGTGATAAAACGCTGGAACAATATAAGCTGATCCATGCCATAATCCTCTAATATGCGGCCGTCTGTGCAAATGGAATCACTAACTGTCCCATGACACACTCTCCGTCTCTCACACACACTCTGTGTTTGCTGTTTGTTCATGTACTTTCATATTTTAGACATGCTCCACACATGTGCATTTGCATCTAATGAGGTAATTTGTCAGTTTTGTTAATATGCCCCAGAAAAGTATAACAATAATAGTTAATGTCACCTGTCAGTCTTAGCATTCCCATCGTTTATTACCAGCGAGGTGGACACTGATTTAGCGAAGGGCTAATGAAGCCATTGCAATTCAGACTGAGTTAACATGCAAGGACAACTAATAGACAGCATGGATGTTTTTAATATGTCCCACCATTTTCAAGACATGATTCCATCTTTTTCTAAGCAAGGGCAGGCTCACTTTTTATTAAAAACAAGGTTTTTGAGCAGAGTGCACATTAGCATTCTGTGTTTCTGCTTAAATTTAACCTCCTCTGTCGCTCTGGCACCAGATTTTTGGATGAAATGTAAAAGTAGGGCTCGAATGCAGGGTTAGTTTTAGGATGTGATTTCTCCAACCTTTTCTCCTCGTTTCTCGCTAACACCTATCTGTCCTGCTGACCAGTTGGCTGCAGCCTCAGTGGATCAGACTCTCTTGCCAATAGATCGCTAATCCTCATCTGAGCATGCTCACTGACTTAACTGGGGCACGGCTGGGACGAAGGATGCAGCTACTATGACATACTAAAGTCTGTTGATGCTTTTGCTTTAAATATATTTTAATAATTAAAAAAAAAAGTCTGTTAATCTCTGATTTTCCTGCAATGCATTAACATACACAATATTTAGAACACATCAATAATAAAACTATTTTTAAATTTAAGTAACATTAAGAACATATATGCTGATACTTAAAAAACAAACATTTGTGTGATTGCTTAGTATAAATATTATGTGTGTCAGAGAATACAAACAGTGGTGTTCGCCCTGTGAGGATGGATCTAAGACCTGGATCCCCAAGAGGAGAAGGAGAGGATGAAGATGATTTATGGCTTACTCTGAAGTGCACCATATGTCCACCATAAATCTTAACATACACACAGGCACACACATACATGTACAACTGGGGTTTGCACACATTAGGGTCAGGTTAGATCCAAAATGTAGTTCTTTAGCTGTGAAATTCAAATAAAATCAGCGGTTTGACTCTAGACTGGAACTCTTATAGTTATTTAAAGTTAAAAAATGTGTTTTTATATAACTCCACATTAAAATAAAATAGAGATAAAAATAGATCAAATTTGTGCATTTTTACTAAAGAAAATGTTTAAATTCATCCTCTTTTTCAGTGACTGGGTGTAAATTAAGGAGGACAGGATCATGTAGCTGCAAATTAATATTTTTGATCCAAATATGAAAGTCAAAAATAAGGCAACAATTAATGTAAATTTATTATGCAAAGAATTATTCCATAGATATTGCCTCATTATACATTTTATAAACAGCTGACAAAATTGAGTGGCCGACTTAAGTTAAAGCAAGTGAGAAATTCATAAAAGGAAAACAGTGGATAAATTACGTGAAAAAATGGAAGGAGTCAAATCTTTAAAAAACTTCTTTCCACTCACAAAAACACAGTTGTGGTTCTTTCACCCAGATTGAATAAATATTGATATTCACCAATAATTTCCAGAATCAATTCCGTTTTTTTTTCGATTCTTTTGATCCACTTAATTCAGTTCGATTCAATAAAAATTTGAATTTGCACATTTATTTATGTTTTTAAGATATTCATATAAATCTGATACAGTGCATATGCTGTAGTATTTATTAGTGAAATAATAACGAGATTGTTAATGTCGTGCAGTGTTACATGGATTCTCAGACGGAGAAGCTCCAGCAATTGTTCTGCTTCTCCTGGAGAGTGTTTCAGTTTGGTCACTAGCGTTAAAGCATTACACTTTATTCCAGAAGAAGAAGAAGAAAGAATGAGCTAAACACGGGGCTTTAGACCACAAATGGTTACTTTAAAAAATATTTTCTTTAAAGAGTTTGGGGAAATCCCATTTAACGTTGGCATCAAGCTAACATTATGCATTACATCGATTTCTACTTTTAAGGATCGATTGCTGATTTGCTTAGAAGTATACTTTCAACTATGACAACCCTTTTTTCTTCACAATTTTATGTATCTTTTGTAAATATTTTACATAGGTTTAAATAATCTAGAAACTCCAATAAGTGAAGATTAATTAACAATTCCATTTTTAATTAAGTTCCCGGAACAATCTTTTGCACACCTTATAAATGGCAACAGCTATTTTTTTTTTTCAGGAAAAGCTAAAATTAGTTTAGGAACACATTTTTTATTTAGTTATATAGTTGGTTTTGAGCAGAAATTGTTAATATTTTTTGGATGCACACTCACAAAAATTCACCTTAAACAATTTATGACCAAAAAATAGTTGCTAATGTCTTTATTTTTTCCTTAACAAACTCTGTCAGACTTTATTGTCAAGTTTACTGACCAAAAAAAAAAAATATTAATAATTCCCACCATAAACGTTTTTGAAGACTTTTAAAATACGAATTATGTGCTGTTAGGCCTTCAGTCGAGTCCTTTAAATCACATCATCAAGTTGTTGAGTATTTTGCTTTCCACCGATGTCAGCCGAACAACAAAACTGCTGTGCTTTCATATAAAAAAAAAACAACTAATGGATTTCCTTAAATCTGATAAATAAATAAATATACGTCTGGTGACATCACAGCGGAGCCGAAATCCCAGCTCCACCCACATTTTAAGTGCTTTCCTGGTGTAACATTTGACGGCCCCTTCTTCACCGAGATGGCAGATTTAAATATAGCATGAAGGTGCACGGTGCTAGAAAGGACCACTTTACTGTACATGGAAGCAGCTGACAGAAACAGTTTGCATCTTTCTTGGGTTTGGTTTAGAAATCAGTCAGAACAAATAAAGTCTGGAGGTCCATGGGCTGACGACCTTGTTCTGGAAACAGGACAATCCACATCCAACATTAATGTCGGGGATAAAAATAGGCAGGCAAACGGTCAATGTATGTCTTCAGACCTCCAGTAAGTCGCAGGATGAATTATGTATGATTCCCGCACTGACGCAAACACCCGGCCTGTCACAGCATATAAGTACATTCACAGACACATGCGTTTGATTTGTCACACATGTAGTAAGCCTGCGCTCCAGCTATGATCAGCCAGCCGGAGAAGGATAGAAACAATATCACACTATGTAGATATACAAATATATGTCAAGTAAAAATCGAAGAGAAACAATTCCTGAAAAGTAAAGAAAAAGTAGCTTTTCCTGATTTTGAATATTACATCATACTTTCAAAGGATTATTGTTGCTTATGTAAGCACCAGTGAGCAGCTTTTCAATATTAAATGACAGCAACAAACTGAAGCTCTTGTCTCTGTGTTCATATAATATTTAGCAGGTCAAAGTATGAAAACAAAACAGTTTTTATTCTGATTCTGTTCAAATTAAAGGAGCAGGCTTGTTTCACACATCTTTATGAAAAAAAGTGCTTGAAAACAAGTAAAACAAACGAATGTTTTCAATTCTCAATTTAAAATCAATACATCAATCATTGACTGTATATGAGAACTGGATAGTGTGAGTGTGATGTCCCTCACAGAAAACAGATTACATCCAGCTCAGACGAAATTAAGTCAATTCAGTCACCATGTTGGGAGTCAGACGAAGTCGGTAAGCAGTGATTGGTCCAAATTGTTCTGAGTCACCATTTCTATGAAAACCACTGTTGCCAATCAGGAGTGAGCCTGTTGGAAGGCCACGCCCCTACCCCTTGAAAAGGGGGCTCGGGAGAATCTGTCAATCATTCGTTTTGAACATTGGATGTGAGGGCCAGGAAGCGACACCTACTTTTATCTGAGGCATCTGATTGGCCAGTTTATAACTTGCGCAATGTAAAAAAAAATAAAAATAATAATAATAATAATAATAATAATAATAATGATAATATATGTATGGAAAAAAAACTATTTTGAAGAATGTGTTAAAGAAAAGATTGGTGTTAATTTCTCAATAGAAGTCTGTGGGATTTTGACTTCTTGGAGCATGTGGGTACTTCCTGTTTAGAACATCAGGGGGGAGGGGTCACTCAGTCCAGATCTCATAAATTGTAAATGGCAGTAATTTTAAATGGTATCAAGAGTGGTAATTTATATGTCTTAAAAGGCCTATACCATTCTTTTCTGAAGTCTTTCAGAGTAGCTGAAAGCTAGCGGCTGATTACTGCTGGCTGAATGGAGAAATTGAGTGTTTGTGTTAGCCCAGGGAGCGGTTTTTGGCAGCGCAGACTCTTCCTAAAAAGGGCTGTTTTCACTTTGTGACATCAGCCAGCAGACAACCTGCTCATTTTCGTGGATTGGAAGGGGCTGGTGCTCAGAGGGACAGTTTTTAGAGGAATACTTGGAAATGCGCTAATGGATCAAATACAGCTGTGGGGTTGTTTATAGTGAATAAGTAACATTATAATAGACTTTAAAGCTCAATAAGTTGATTTTGCATGGCATAATCTTTTTTTTTTTTTTTTACCTTTTGCTAATGTAACGGCCCCCTTTATATAGGTAAATAGGGCCTTGGAGATTCTAGCAGCACCCCTGCTAATTTACTTTATTTTTAACTTCATGAAGACTAATATTACAGTCTGTTAGCTTACAAATTACTTTTGACACAAACACTTAACATAATTCACTAAACTCATTTACCATTCACAAATCTTTCACAAGACTTTGCTTGTTCGTTTTGACTTTCGGGAGTTTTCCTGAACACTAAACTTTGTGTGGACTACACACTCACACAATAAAGAAATTGAAGTTGTAGTGTAAGCTTTAGTGGTGTAAGCTGTCTGTTAGCCGGCGTTTTCACTTTCCAGCATTTGAAAAATGCTGAGCTAAACAGCTGCTGTCTACGCCATCCTGCTTTTTAGATACCGGAGAGTTGTCAATCATCTTTTCCAGTTCAGTCCACAAAGAAGTGCAATTCTCTGAACACCGCAGCATGTTTTTTTAAGGATTGTTGAGGGGAAAAAAAAGTGTCAGAATTTTGACAGAAAACAAAATAAGAGGAAAAGATGGCCTAAGGCGACTGATTGTTAAAATATTCATGGAAAAAAATGTTCATCTTTTTGGGTGACCTTTGCGGAGAGGCATTTGTTTTAATTCTAAAAATAATTTCTCGTTACGAGATTTATTTCTGTAGAGTTAATGTTATAAAGAAACTGCTGATTGTGGGTGTTAGTGAGATTATCTGCAAGCAAAGGAACTCAGATGCTCAGATGTCGGAGGTCTAAAAACATACAGAAAGATAAAAGAAACGGTCAAATAATGCTTACCTACACTGGTAAACTCTTCAATAGCTGGTTTTCTCTCATTTTCACCCTTAAAGTCCCACTTCAATCATCTTTTGATCTACTTAAAAGCATTACTAGTACTTGTGCAATCATGATTATACAGTTTTTAACCAAAAATAAAAAAAAAAAACGTCAGTGTTCATTAGAAAATTGCACAGAGCAACCCCACCCCAACACAATTTTTTATCTGAGTTGGTCTTTAACCTCATCCTCTCGCTGTCAGCTTTAGCATCAATACATTTCCCTCATGGTGTCACGGCAATTTGAAACTCACCCAAAAATTTTGATTAACAAACTGGAGCTGCGGGAGTCTTGATCCCGACCACTTAAACCATAATCAGCCCATTAACTGCAGTCAAAGCCATTATTTTTCCAAACAACCACACAGTTCAGTTTGATTGCCAGAAGAGGCTTTTTAGAAAAGCGGGGCCTCTGCAGTGCAGTCCAATTGCCGGGTTTGTCCGTGCTTCGGCTCTGCGCTGCTGGGCCATGTGGAGAGAAGCCCAATGCTGTCAGGGTTGATGTTGCCACTTTACCGATCGTTTCTGTCTAACAGCTCGGAGGCTGAGAGCCTCTCCACAGAGAGAATCCCTAATCAAATTCCCTTTTATTCCTGCCTCCTCCAGCTCTTCGCCCGGAATCACGCTGCATTACAACACGCTAACATATGCCCGCATCCTTCTCTGCAGCTTCTCTGTGTCTTTCCCTTCCCTCTTAGCTCCCTTTTGTTGCTCCATTCACTAAACACCACCCGCTCCCGTCCCTCCTTTTCTCCATCCATCACCAGCGCAGTCGTTAGTCTAAATATAAAGAGGCAGAACTGTGGAAGAATTCCTCCTGTGCAGGTTAGTGTGATGTGCTGTGATAAAAGGACATGGCGACAGAGAGACTTATTAATAATGAAGCATAGAGGGCCTAAGCTGCCGCACTGAGAGAGGGGATGTGGGGAATAGTAATGATTGACTGGAGAGCCGGTAGAACATCACAGGGGAAGAGGTGGAGTTTGGGAAAGGAAGAGGTTAAAAGGGAATTTTACCAAAACAATGCAAGAATAGACAGAAATTAGGAAGCAAAAGAAGAAGATTTTTTTCCTGCTTTGCATGTTACTTACTGGAACCGGAGGGGGAGCCAGCAATTGTACCTGAAAGAGAATAAGAAAGAAAAGATCAGAGCTTGTTTATTTATGCATTCAATTTGCCTAAAGACTTGACTCTGCCTCATTCCTCAGACTCAGGTGGCAGAGAGAGCTGTTGAGCAAAATAAGGGCTTATTGTGGCCCACCTCTCCATATCTCTGAGTAATTATGGGATCTGCCCCGCCTCAGCCATCTTTTTCCTAATTTTACCCACTCCCAAACCCTTGTTTTCAAAGTCCCTCATCACATTTATATCTTTTAAGGGAAAGACACTTTTTTTTTGCTTTTCTTGCATATTTCTCTGCATAGCGTTTTAAAGTTGGCCCCGCTGGGCGTGCATAATGCAATCTGCAGAGACCGAACTTCTTTGCCAGCCTTGACCATTTTGCAAGCTACCGAGCACAAGCTGAAAACATTTTAATTTTTAAATGCCACTAATGGGATTCAGGAGTTTTTAAAGGCTGGCGGTGGGCTCTGAAGGTGAACGGTAGTGCCATTAGGAAAGAAACAACAGCATTACGGCAGGAAAAGAAAAAAAAGGTTGGTTCTATACTTTATGCGCAGGTACAGGTGAATATGTTTGCGTTTCCGTGTGTCTTTCTCTCCCCGTGCATCCATATTAGTGCAAAAGGAGAGAAGCAGGGAGGGGCTGCCCTAGATTATTATTTTATCACGGCTCGCTACTGTAGCTGGCTACACTCTCCAAAAGGATTTCCTCCCCACACATTCCCCTGCTATTACACAGCTCTGATCCGCTCAGCCTCTTCGTCATCATCTCTCAAGTTGTTCTTTCTTCTCGGCCCGCTCCCTCAGTCCCACTTTTCATTTAGGACCTCATGATAAAAGTGTCTGCATTCATCAGTCAGGAAAAAAATCAATTTGGAGTATCTGCTTGTAAATATGAAACCATTTCATACTTAATTTTAAAGAGACAGACAGGAAAAAGATGGTGCGACTCTATCTGTAACCGTGTCAGCGCAATCATTTGACGCCTGGGGCAGGGATACGTACAGGTGTTGGGGCTTCCTCTGGGTGGAGGCACGTAGGAACCTGCTTTCCAGGACCGAGCTTTGAAGCCTTTCCTGCATCGCTGGCAGTCCTGCCCGGTGGTGTTGTGTTCACACTGGCACTGGAGGTTCCCGTCAACCAGCAGGCACAGGGAGGCGTGGAGGTTACACTTGCACCTTCAGAAGAAAGAGATGATCCCGTTAACACGTGCAAAATCAAATTGTGGCGTGTGATGAGTGTGTGTCGTCAAGTCCAAAAAGGCAGCAGGAGTACAATGTAATCACACCTTGGTTGTTAGGGTGGTGTTAATGAGGGCAGGTATTGTGGAAGGGGACTATAAAAAGATGAGGATAAAAAAAAGACACGTGCAACTACTGATTACTATCTAGAGCAAATACAGCATCCCATAATGTAAAGAAAACTCATATGTAAAGAAAAAATACTACAATATGTCATTTAAGTGTTGTTTCTGCACGTGTGTGTTTGCACACCAGAAATGAGGGTTTTGAAGAAACCGTCTGAAACAAACACTTCTGCTATGCCCCTGAGACTTGTTTCTATCTTTGGCTCATGTTACTCTCAGTCACGTTTCGGTCTCGGATACGTTCCTTTTTTGTCTAAGAAGTGACTGACAGAACCAAAATGTCCCATTTTTGTATTGATGTTTGCTCTCACAGATTCAGCAAATGCCCATCCATCTGAGTTTTTGTCCCATTTTATTTTTCAAGCAGAGTAGCTTTAGAAGAAAACTGAAGGAAGATGGAAAGAAATACATTTAAAACTATAAAAAAACAACTGAAATTGAAAGGTTGTGATGGTTTGGTTTGGCATAAAATAACTGGGTGGATTTATTACTGATGAAAGGGAAGAATTTTAGACCTAATAAGTCATAAATTATGAAATTATGAGTAAACTTTTAGTAACTACTGTTCTTTAAAGATAGATTCAGACTATTTGTTGTTGAAAAATGGGCATATCATATCATATCAAGGTTGTAGGCCGCTCAGTGGACCTGTGGAGCCAAAATGTTCATTCATACTTTTGTCTTTGAACATGCTGCAGGTGTCAGGTCACAAATTAAAGATGAATACACACTGGCTGAGTCGACTTGCTAAAAGTTTAAGCAGCCACTTTCAATGAAACACGCATAGAGAAGAATTTCGGACTTCCACGTCCAGAACGCTCATAATCACTCGGTGCTACACAAGCTTTTAAGTGGGGTCGTGGGGTCTACATAAAAAGATGTTCATTGAACGCGCCCTAAAAGTTTAACCTGTTGAACACTAAATAGCAGCAAATCGGCACTCGCTTCTAAACACAGAAGTAGCAACTGTTGTATACAGGCCCAGCCCTGGCGCCCTCTGCGATAGACAAAGTTGGTACCCCCAACTTACATTATCCTTACAAATACTTCACAACACACTTACCACACAAACATTCTCACTTCCAACTCGACACATATTGACGTTTGTTTAAGGACCTCTCCGAGTAATTTTTTGACACTTTGGGTGTCTTTGATGTGCTGGCTGTTCCCATTAAATCACGGGTCCCCAACCTCCAGACTGCTGGTCTAGTACCCTAGTACAATTGGTACCCTAATTCAGTACTGGTACTCTAACCCGCAACATTAGGTGGTGTCATGGAAATTATACATTTCATTATGTCTCATCCTCTGAGTCTTGTTTTCTTATTGTCAGAACACCCTGAGCACAATGTGTAAACATTTTGATTTCATTAGAACATCTTGTTCATATTAGATATGGCATTTACGCTCCCGTCTGGAAGCTTCCGATTAACTGCTGATTATATGACTGTATAAAATGTGAGCGTCCTTCATCACAGATCAGAGCTCTGCAGACCTCTCCGCCATGCTCGCCAACGTGTACTTTTCTCTGCTCTGTTTAATAAACTTTCATGAAAACGTTTGACATTTCTTCATTTCATCGGATCAACAAAAATTCCACCACAGTGGAATCCTGGTTTAAATGGTATGTTGCAGCATGAAGGGGTCAACTTTTATTTGCACAATAACTGCGATCAGGAGCCTTTTTTTATTAATATTTTTTAAAACATACATTACAAACAATGCAAACAAAAAAGAAGATAAAAAGATGAAAACCGGACCAGCATTGTCCGCCAAAAAGGTTTCTTTCAACGCCTGCAGGATTCAAAACACCATTGGGAGTATCTCATGAGATTGATCTTCCCATATTTCTTATTTTGTTTTTTTTGTTTAATGTTCAGTGTGAGGACAACTCGTTCACCCTACGTTCAATCTGTTCCTCAGTTTAGCTTCACATATCACGGCACAAAAGCTTTGTTTTGCTGTTCGCACACTCAAATTCAGAATGTAGTGGTGTACATTTTTTTTCCTCTCGATAAATACATTTTGAATGTTATATAAATAAATCAAAAGTAGATTTGAACAAAATGTGATGTTTGTATGTACAGTGGATTGGTTTGATCACAGTGTCCAGTTATGCAGGTGTTGACCACGGGGTTACTTTGTTTTAGTTTATGGGTGTTGATTTTTCTTGACCTAACCCCATGAACCCCTAATACCCAGTTGCATGCTCCCATTTGCAAAGAAAACAGCACTAACAATTACCGTAGAACATTTACCATCTACATTTTCAACTCTGCTCAAGGTGGGACCCAGGTGGGCAAACCTAGCGGTTGAGATTCTTCCAGAAAGGAAATGAGGATCTTAAGGACACTCAGCAAGTATGACTTTAAATTACAGCCTTTTCCAGATGAGCGACTGGACTCCAATCCAGTTTGTTCCGCTGGAGTGAACAGCTATCCGTCTGCATCAAATATTCAAAGAATGGCCTCTGTATTCTGCCGAGATGAATACTTCAATCTTTCCTCCCCACGCTCATCCATCGCGCACTCTCTGAACTTGTCCTGAGCGAGGTAGGAAGTTTCAATCAATAAAATATGTCCCTAATTATTCTAAGATTACATAAAGCTGAAAAGGAGGGATTGGAAACAGTCAATTGTTCAGTTTGGTGTTGAATCACAAGATTTCAATCTAATAAATTACGCTAGTTTTGCTTTGATCGGCAATCGCGCTGACAGGAGCCACGGAGGATCCATCCATCGACGGGGCCTTGTTTTCTGCCTCCGCTCTGAAGGACACAAGCTGTCCACTCAGCGGAGACGGAAATTGAACATCTCTTTTTGGTGCATGGGAAAACGTGCGTCAAATGAGACAGGTGTGTGTTTCTGCTTCACGCATTTATCTGGGAGCGCCAACGACGGACAACAAATCAGAGAAGCAGACGCGCAGTGACTAATGCCTGCGCTGAATGACTGACAGTGCTGAACATATCACCGCTTCTCATCCCCTGCATCTTTGCTGATAAATCTTATCTGTCCGATGTAGAAAGTGGAGGAGCTGGAGTCGTAGTATAAATCAATAGTCAGGAACAGAGTAATTTTCTAGGTACATTGCTGTGCAGTTTGTGTCATGCAGGCCTAATGGATTCCTCGTACTAATAGAAATGGCCTCCGTTTTGTCAGTCATCCAGACAGCTGACATACTGTGGATGAGCATCAAAGCCTCGCGAGTTTGAAGAATGAATTTTGCCTATAAAGCAGCACTGCTGGCACAAATCTCTGTTCATTGGAATCCGTAAGGCGTTAGAATCCCGACGCGTTACTTGAAGGAACTTCAAGGACGCTCGATACCCTCAACCCATTCCTCTGACCTCTACCTTGCATCCCACAAAGACCAAGAGCACTTCCAGCTCTGCACTCCTTCCGCATGAACGATGTGACATTCCGACTTTCCGAGTGCCATGTCTCTTTGCTTCCTCTCTTTCGGTTGACAGCTCGTTCTGGGATTTGTCCTTACACCCCCCCCTCCCCTCCTCGATCCCTCCCCACACAAATAATACATGGACACAATCATATGTTAATGTGCAAGATGTTTGCGCCGACTGCAAAGTCATCAAAGCAGCAGGAACAGCATTGAGCAACGGGAACTTAAGTAAGGACAGCTGGATCAATCACAGTGTTGATGGAGGTGGTAAAGAGACGATGGGGAGGGGGAAGGGGGGGAGAAATGGGAATTATTTACAGTTGGAAGAGAGGGATGCAAATTAGAAAGTACTCACAAGGTAGGATTTTAATTAGTGGCTTAATTATGTGTGAGTGCTTCTGTTTATCAGCCCAGTGAATGCAGTTTTGGTTTCTGTGAAAGCAGCGGTGCAGTGAAGGATTTTTCAAAAATACTTTCTTTAAATGAGCGTTTGAAGTTTCATTTAACTTTTAAAAACACTTGCACTTGTGGAGACACAATTCCACCAAAGTACAGGAAGTGATATTTAAAGTGGATGTACTCAGCAGAGTAGAAATGTGCAACAGTAAATGGATTTCTGCCTATAACTGTGTTCAACTGACCAAATTTAATTTTGATGTGACATTTATATCTTATCCTTCCTGATGAAAATAGCATAACCTGCTCCCAGATCAGGGTCCATTTGGGTGTATTCCAACAAAAAATATGCTCCGGGTCATTGGAAGAAACGAGCTAATGTGTCCAATTTGAATTACTTTCCTAGGTTTTCTTACTTTAAGTATGTTAAGTGTTATTTAAAAGAAGGGATTATCCAAAAAAAAAAAAAAAATTGGTCATGTGACAAGATGTTTTGTGTATTTTGCTAATTTCTGCCTGTAGTTCTTAGGAAAGTAAGAACAAATAAAAGCAAAACAAACAAAATTGTTGAAATTCAACCGAGTGGGATGATGTGATAAAAGTGTATCTTTTGCATCCAAGTTTTATAACCCTCAGCTTGCTCAAAAACAACAACTTAATTTGATCAGCTGTTGACTGGACAAAAAACAAAGAGGAGGTTTATGAATATAGTGAATGAAGATGTGAAGGTAGCTAGTATTAGAGGATGCAGAAGACGGGGTTAGATGGAGGAAGCTGATTCGCTGTGGCGACCCTCAAAGGGAAAAGCCAAAAAGAAGAGGAAGTTGGCTGATTAATTACTGAAAACCTGTAAACTCGGTGATGTTGAGACAAACCGGTCCGTTAAAAATATTGTCTGATAGGAAACCGGTCCGAGGCCTAATGAAGGTCAGGAACCACTGCTGTAGGGAGTGCCTTAGTGTTAGAGGTTTTGGAAAGGATGTTTTATTTTGTGTAACTTTTTGTGTTGTGTCTTTGTTCCTGTTGTTGGCCGTCTGAGTGTTTTCTTCTTGTTGTCACACCTAGTTTTAGTTTATCACCACAGCTGTTTCAGGTTGCTGAAAACCCCATCAGTCAATATAAATCCAAAGCTTTCAGATCCTTGAATCATTTTGGTTTCCACCTCATTAGTGAAGTCCAGAGACTGGCTTCAGTTTTCTTTTTGTGTTGACCTGCTGCTGTATTTCTATAATTAACACTGACGTGTTGAATTGCCAAAGACAGCGGGAATGCAGACAAAAAAACCCACAAATGCTTTAACAACGATACAATGTGCAAACGTGGAATAGTTGGAACACAGCATTAACATGTGGTTATGATTGCATCATGCCTCTCTCTGCAATTCATTCATATTTTTAATAATTTTTTTTCTCATTTTTATTTTATTGATCCTTGTTCAAGTTTTCTTGTTTTCTGTAGCTTAATTCATCCTGAAACGAGAGCCTCCGAAGAAAAATTCCAATGTACTTGGTGCAGCGGTTGGGTCGACTCCTGATTGGAAGATTCTGGGTTTGATTCCCATCTTGCCAGCCTATGTTTCCTTGGGTAAGACACTGAACCCAAAATTGCCACTGGTGGACAATTGGTGCCACTGTTCTGCAGTAGAGCTGCCAGCAGTGTGTGAATGTGTGTGAATGGGAGAAATGGTCTGTGAATGTAAAGCACTTTGGGCCTGCAAGGAAGGTAGAAGGGTGCTGTACAATTATACGGTATTTATTAAGATGTAGAAATAACAATAAACTCTTATTTTATCGTCTTCTTAGCGTATCTTCATCTTTTCTTACCATCATCTTCTTAGCTTAGCTTATGGTCAACTGATCTTATCTTATCATCTTCTTAGCTTATCTTATCATCATCTTATCCTATCTTATCATGTGTTATTGTCCTATTAGCATATCTTATTTTCTTTTCATCTTATCTTAGCTTAGGTTATCCTGTCGTCTTCTTAGCTTATCCTATGTCTTGTCTTGTCTTATCGTCTTCTTAGTTTATCTTATTGTCTTCTTATCTTATCTTAGGTTATCTTATCGTCTTCCTAACTTAGTTTAGCTTATCTTACTATCTTCTTAGCTTAACTTAATTTAACTTGTCATCTTTTTAACTTAGCTTATCTTATTATCATCTTAGCTTAGCTTAATTTATATTATCCTCTTCTTAGCTTATCTTATTTTCTTCTTAGCTTATCTTTTCTTGGGTTATCTTATCGTCTCCTTAGCTTATCTTAGCTTAGCTTATTTTAGCTTAGCTTAGCTCATCTTACCTTAGCTTAGCTTATCTTATTGTCTTCTTAGGTTATCTTATCTTATCTTAGCTTAGCTTATTTTATCCTCTTCTTAGCTTAGCTTACTTATCTTGTCGTCTTTTTAGCTTATCTTCATCTTATCATCTTATCTTACCATCGTCTTCTTAGTTTAACTTATCATCTTCTTAGCTTATTTTATTTTATGGACAACTCAAGCTGGATTGTCCGTGTGATCGATTAAAAAATGAAAAACCTGCAACAACAAATTAACTGGTGGTCCAAGTAACCATTTGAAACAATTAAAAATCATTATTGTTTTTTTTACTTTACTTTTACTTTTTATCTACATTTTTCTTCATAGGTTGCAGTTCTTATCAAGGTTTAAAGTCAGTACCACTGACTTTACTTACTGTACACACAGCAACTAAGTATATAAATAGTAACGGATACATTTTTTTTAGTTATTACTTCATGAGAAAAGATTACAAAACAGAAATTTAATTTTTTTAAAGTAAAAGGTAAAGCTTTTAGTGCATATTAATAACTTAAATATTCTTCTAGTGTGAGCCAAATGTTTTAAGTTCAAGAGATGATAAAGTATCTCTGTCCAGGCTTTACTAAATGTGTGTTTATCTGAACATTTCCCCCATGTTCTCTGTCCAAAGCCATGTTGGCCCCGAGTATTTAATGGTTTGGGTCTGTCTCTTTCAGAGAGCAGAGAAGCAGCAATTAAAAGGGATAAGTAAGAAGAAAGATAAACAAACATCAAGGGGGAGTCATGTGGTGGCCGAGCCTGAAAAAGCTGCTGGAAGCAGCAGTTAATGGGGCTTTATGTGTCTCTTTACTGTAGTCGACGTGTATTTCTTTATCCCTCATCGGGGACACAGATATCGCTCCGTCTCACTCTCATTTCTTTTTTCCCCTCTTTCTTTTTGCTTTCAAATGCACTCTTTTGCGGTTGACTGTCAGCATTTCACTTTTGTCCTCCTCTGAGATTTTCCACTTCATCTTCCTTCTCTTTCTGTTTTGGTCTTTGCAGCCATGTCCTTTTAGCTGCTTTGGTTCTGCCCGTTGCACCAGTGTTGACTAAGGAGTGCACAGGGAAAACTAGGTTGTGGACATGGGCTTTGGAAGAGTTGGAAGATGACAAAAAAGAGAGAATCTAAATAATGCACAAAGCGACCATAATGGTTAATGAAGAATTAAGACACGAAAGTCTGGATTCACAACTGGAGAAGAAGCAGGAAGGAGGAGTCTCTACATCAATGTGCTCTAACCTATGATGACAGACTGAAATGATGCAGCTGTGACCCAGCGGGAGGTCTCCCTCCACTATTCCATGTTCAATCAGCCGTCACTGAGGAGCAGCATCTCACGTTTACAACACCCCTGGCTGCACAATCTGATGGAGACACAAAAAGAGAGTCTAATGGGGGCAAAGCGTTGAGCTTTTTCTGGAAAGTCCTAGCACCTCAGAGTGACTGACACAGCAGTTGTTTGGAAATTATGTTTCAAATCTGTCCATATCTAAACCCTGCTTTATCCTGTTCAAGAGCATAAAAAACTACGATGAAAAACTTCACATGCCCCCGATAACATGCATTCAAGCGGCCACTTCCAATGAAAAGTCAATGTAAACCCACGTTTGAGCTTCTGCGTTCAAAGTTCTCACATTCACAAGTACCTACACAAGTTTCTACAACTGTTTTTGAGCTCTATGTACAAAGAAGTTGCAAGATAAACCAGCTGTGGTGAACATGCCTAAGGCATGTTCTTGAACGCACATCTCATGCCAGGTGTGTCTGTAGCTTTAGGCCAAATCCAAATTCTTCCCCTACCCCTACAATTGGTGGGGCATTTGTAGCGGTAGGGGTGTCTGAAATACATTTTTTAAGGGTTAACCATGGGGACTCTTTATTACGTTTCCCTCCCCCACAATGATGATATGTGTCACGTTGTGCCACATGGGAGATATACATTTTTTCATTTTACATTTAAATGTAATGATTTTTTTTGTTTTAGCATGACTTTTTAAAGATAAAAAACTGTTGCCCGAGTACTAGCAGCTACGCGATAACATAGATGACAGTCAAAAAATGATGATGTCAGTGAGGGGAAGTGTCGTCCAAAATTAAAAACACTGATGTTCCATAACTCTCGCTGGGAGGGGTAAATGTAGTGATAGGGAGAAACCGTAGGGGAAGAATTTAGATTCAGTCTTATAGTCACCTAACCATGTATGGCCATTAAATCTTTGAACTGGAGTTTCTTATAATTTTACTGAAATTTCTTTGATTTTAAATGTTATTTTAATAAATAACAGAAGTACACTTGTCTTTTCACATCAATTTATTTGAATAAAAAAACTGTATAGCTCAAAGGCTTTTTGATATTTATGGTATGCAAAACCTCTAAAGCAAAATTAGAGTCACATTTTTTTAGAATGTCTAAAAGACTTTGCTTGAGAATGTGTAATTTTAAATATAAATTTGGCATTGGCTCATTGCTGCTCTTTAGATTGTTTGACTTCCTAGTAAATATTTTTATTAAAATTTTTATAGTTGTAGAATTATACTTTTTGTCTGAAAAAAATGATTGCTTTTCTTAAATATGATGAATAAAATGTTTGAATGAGATAACAATCATTTCTTTCATAAGACTTTTTGCCAGAATATTTGGTCATTTACAACATATTTAAACTCCACATAAAACATATGTATACACTATATATATATTGCTATGTAATCACTTTTTTTAAAAAATTAACTTTAACCATTTAAAACTACAGTTGTCACTGGTGACACCTAAGAAAACACACTGACCTTTAGTAAATCTTTGATGTGTTTGCGTGAATCAGATGATTCTGATGTGGAGAAAAGCATCTTTTATTGGCTTTGCACAGAAATGCATCACATCACTGTCAGCACATGCCTGTTTTTCTCCACTTCGGAAATTACATTAATGGCGTAAATGGTTGAAGAGCTTTAAAGGGTTAAATTTTTAAAGACTTAAAGCTAGATTTAGTCTCAGTAAAGTCTACATCTCAATGCTTTTTTGATGGTCCGGTACAGTTTGCTTTCACTCTATAAGAGTCCAGTGGACTCAGCTCAAATGAGCAGAGAATGCTAAACAATCTGTTTTCCTCTGTGTTTATGTAGAACTCTGCAGAGTGAACCAAGAACCTGGAGAACTCGGCAGCACAAGCTGCTGCTTACTTGAGGGCGTCACATGAGTTCTCACCAGTAATAAACAGAAGAAAACATGCTATAGTCCCACCAGCCTTCGGGCTCTCGTGTATTAAAAAACACCTTCACAATCTCACAACACTACTTTAACCCACCAGATATTTTTCATGATTTCATTTATCCAGCTTTATGCTGTGGGCTTTTTTTCTTCTTCTTCTTTTTTTAATTGCTCCACCTTTGCAGTGTTAACATTATTTTCTCTCTGAATCACACCAGCCGAGGTTGGTGAAGTATTTTTGTAAGCTTTGCTTCATATTATCAGCTTTAGGTCAAATTCTAAACTATTTAAACATGTAGAAAAGCTTTTTTTTATATACTACTTTTTTTATTGATAATGATTAAAAAAATTGTGTTAATATTTGACAGTGTAGCTGATCAGTGAAAGAAGTTCCCCTATAAAGGGCTCACTGTCAGAACGTCTGAAAGGTTTACAGAAGGTCTGACAGCATAAACTTCATCTCTTCTCCTTATAATATGTTGACAGAAAATCAGTTCAAGTAAAACGGCTCTTCTTTAAAGCTTTTCTCCAGTTTAAAATGCTTTCACCTTTACTTTTTTCTCTATGCAGATGGCTGACCTTTACCTTTACCTTGCAATGAGGTTCAGTCATCCACCAGGAAGTGGATTTACATGCAGAAAGGAGAACTTTCTTTGGTGTTTGTTCTAGATGTGGATTCTAAAAGTAGCATTTCTTTATAACCTGTCAGTAACTTAAGCTTAAATTCTGTCACTTTTTGGCCATTTATCGAAAATCGTTGAATTAAAAACTAAAGCAAATGATTGGTTTAGTAATTAAATGTATACCTTTATGTAAATCCCTGTATAAAACGTAGAAACTGTTTATTAGAATGGGCCTGAAGCTGGCCGGTCCTCCAGCCTTTTCTTTCTAGAACAGCTGGAAGAGACCAAGCTCAGAATGGAAGTTGTATGAACTTGAGATCAATGATCTGGAGCACGCCTTATTGGTTTCTGCTGATGTCTTTATCACCATGTCCCCTCCTACTTCCTCCTCCGCCTCGCCTCGTAAATTTAGAGGAGCTAATTGGACATGACTGCGTTTATGTTCCAGCTTCATAAATTCCTTTCTCTGAAGGCAGAGGATCGATTTTCCTCGAGTGCAACCTTCCGTGGCGGCACGAGCCTCTTTAGACATTCCCTCCCCTCCGCACCGCCTCTGTGCACCCCCCACCAACCCATCTTTACCATTCATCTTCTCACGTGCGCTTTCACTGTCTCTAAAGACAACGCAGGTAATCTACATCTGACCTGCAGTGAAAGAAGCAAGCATTATGTCAAACATGTTCTCATGCTAATAATGCAAGTTCATGTTTTTATATGGGGTCAAATTAGGATCAGTTTAAAATTACATTTTAAAACTAGATTGTAAATTTTGAGAAGAAAATTGGAAAAAAGACATAAACTCAAAAGTACAAACTGAAAACTTGAAGGAATTATTGAAAACGTGGAAAATAAAAATGCAAGTTTGAAAACAAAATATTGTAAAATTATAAGAAATACTGAAAATTTGAGAAAATATCTGTAAATGTAAAACTTGAATAAAAATAACTCAAACCTAAAACTGAAAGAAATATTTATTTGTATTTTCAATTTTTTTTGCCTCTCCTTCTTTGCTTTCTGTTTTCAAGTTTTTACTACCGAACTGATCTTATTTTTGCGTGGGGGAGGGTCTTCGAGCTCATTGGCTACCGTAAGGTTTTCAGTGGTTTTTAGGGACATGAACATGGAGAAGTAAGAAAAAAAAAAAAGATTTGTTGGTAAATAAATTAAACGAGTATTTAAAAAAACTGTCAAGTTTCTGGAAAAAATAAACTGCATCCACTTCTACAAATTATGATTATTCGTTTTGAATGTGAATTGCTTTGTATAACCAAAAAGTAATGTTAAGCATTTAGACAATATTATAAATGATGCGTTTTCTCTTCTATTCAAGCAGACCTTGTGGTAGAGCGTCCGCCCTAAGATTGGAAGGTCGTGAGCTCAAATCCCGACTGAGTCAAACCAAAGACTCTGAAAATGAGACCCAGTGCCTCCCTTATTGACACTCAGGATTAAAGAGTTGGATTGGGGGGTTAAACCACCAAATGGTTCGGCTGTGTCTGCTGCTCACCCCTCCCCCAGGGAATGGGTCAAATGCGGAGAACAACTTTCACTCACTTAACTTTAGAAGATGCACATACATTTTTCATCAGTACATGATAAGTTGACCATCACCACAGGATGCTGTACTAGCTAACCCTTGTGCCCTGATTGGCTAATCAACATCCAGAGTTGCCTTTTATCTTCTGGAAAAACTGGATCATTTTGGAAAGTCATTCTCCGTACCAAATTTAACTTGGAAATCTGACCATTAAATCTACGGAAGCTGAGACCGACATACCTTGCTAATTATTGTTCCCCATTTTCTCGTGATAACAACATCTACTATCTCGCTATCACAAGAAATCAAACAAGTTTTTTACTTTTGTCCCAAGAGAGACGCAGTCCTTCCAGCTTGTACCTCTCACATATCGTTCTGAAACCATGTAGATGATCTGATCCCCTCATTCGGTCACTGATGAAATTGACCACAATCACAGGATCACTTTAGTCACCTGAACAACCGTGGCGGGACAGTCTTCTCTTCAAATGACGATGACTAATTTGGACGTTGTCAATGATTGACAACATCAGCACAATCCGCCCTTCGTTGGACGAGGATTAAAGTAATCTATGCTAAATTGATCAGTTCGTCTAGTGTTTTTCTGATAAACGGCTTTGTTTTGCTGCGTATTGTAAAAATATATCAATTCTTCATGACATAATGACATTTGTGAGCTTGTGATAATGACATCTATGTCGTTATCACGAGGGGAAAAAAACGTGTTTCTTTGTTATAACAAAATAACTGTCATTTTCATGAGAAAATCAACAAAAACAAACAAAAGCAAACTTATGCCAATCTCTGCTTCCATAAAAAAACATTATTAAAACATTATTTAATGATATCGCAATCAATTAAAAACCATTCAAAGTCTCCTTTGAGGGCAGGAGCAGTGCTCCAAGTGTTAAATTTGTTGACTGTAAAAAGACAGGAATGATGCGTCAAGCAAAAAGACATCCTTAATTATTCATAGCAGATGAATGACCTTGATTGTCTTTGCAATCTACACCCTGCGTGCATTAGTAAAGTGTGCAAGTGCAGAGGAAAGATGTGTAACCTCCCTGGTGTGCTTTTGCGATGATTCATTATTTCGGCACAGTTTATTTATCAAAACAGTTTGTGATCTCGTGCTTTACTGTGAAGGGACAGAGAGGAAGAGGGAGTGGGACAAAGTAAATAATTTACACGGCATACAGTAAAAGGCTGTAGCATGCATGCGGGCCGGTGCGTGATCCGATTGGTCGTGTTGGGTCCCGTAAAGAGCAGCAGCCAAACTCGGCTCCGCTTTGCCGTGCCTGCTCTCTGAAGTGTGCGCTGTATGCACAGGAACAAATGGCTAAATAATGGAGTCCGGGCACATCCTGTTCTGTTCTCCAGACCTCAGAGGACCGTTCTCATGAGTGCAGCAGGGAATGCTGAAAGTGACAGAGCTGGATACTAGAGCCGTTCAGGTGTGGATTACGTGCCAGCTGTGTGCTGTTTTTGTTGGCCTTTAAGTACTTTAGCAGGTACATTAATAAGCAGCTTTTTAGAGGTCGCTTTTTCCCTTCTTTTTTGGGAAAATGTGTGCAAAATGATAACCCTAGTCCAACTTCTAAAAATATTCTTTTTGATCTTGATGGATGTGGATCATTCTACAACTTTTAATTAAATATAACACTAAATTAAAATTAAAAAATTGCCGTTATGTTATTT
>NC_050523.1:7685519-7692809 GCF_002922805.2 Oryzias melastigma
GGAGATGTCACTTTTCAAACACAAGTTGAAGAGTCTTTGGGGCTGAAAGGAGGATTCATTCTTGGGGCATGCGTGGTGGTAGCTTCAAAGCCACTTAGATCTTTTCCTCTTGCCATGTTGATACAAAAATAGAATCAGTTGGAGCTGCTCAGCACTTCCACGCACGCCAAAGAGCACAATCAGACTGAATGACATCTTTATTTCATCACGCACTGTATCTTATTGTTCCCCAGCAGAGTTTCTTTTTTTTTTCTTATAAAAAGATTTGATCAAAACTAATCGAAAATAATCCCTTTATTTCTGAAAAGGGCACACACTTTCACCTAATGTAATATTTAATATTTATGCACATGCAAATTCATCCCCACCTCAATCTTCACCTCTGGCTTTACTGCACCTGCTCACATTTGATTCTGCTCAAACCCTGTAAAAATACTCTTTGAGATGTGATTTCTGGGAAAGCGAAGGTATTAAATCCATACATCCATGTTCAAACTGGAAACTTCAAGCAAAAAAGAGCACAAATGAATCTGTCATGTTGCTGTACGTCACTTAGTTTAGTAAAAACTGATCAAATTATTTCTGAAAAATAATAAAAAAGTTAATTATATGTATTTGGCTGACCCCTTCATAACCCTTGTACTGTGCATATGTGTGAGTTGTGAGAAGATTCTGTTTTAAACTTATTTAACACGTTTGTATGAATGCATTATAAACATATTTAGGGCTACCCCTCCGATTATTTATAGCTTGTTAAGTTACTCATCTGTTCATTTAATATCCAAGTCCTTTTCATAGCAGCTTCCTCTCTTATTTTAATATCAAAGCTGTCTTTAAGTTCAAAGACTGCATCTGCTAAAGTGCACATCTAAAGCTCGGTTGCATTACTTCAAACTGTATTAAACAGGCGCTTTAATCCAAAGCCAAAAAGTTTCTCAGATTTATAAGTTAGTTTATGAAAGGTCAAACTAGGTCAAGGTGAAGTTGATATTTGCTTGTTGCTATGGACGGTTGGATAAAGCGTCATTGAAAAAAATACAAAATGTAACTGTTAGTTGTTTTAAGTGAAAAATTTCATTTTCACCAATGGGTTGATGTCCCTCAGAGAAAAACTCAAACTAAGGGAAATGCTGCATTTATGTGGTGTTGGAATAATTGGAAAAATGACTATCCTGCGTCTGAACACAGGTTAATTTATTTGTTGTACGCCTTCTGTAGGGAGATACCTGAATTACAGGGAAACTACATTAATAAGGGTAATCAAAATTGTTTATTCCAGTTTGGTGGGCCAGATTAAATAGTTTAATGGGCCGCATATGGCCCTTGGGCCGTAGTTTACCCACCCCTGGTTGTAGAACTTGGTCTATGTTTTCTGCCTTGTAGTTCATCATCATTCCACTAGGGGCAGTAGAATGGCTTTTACTGCTCATTTCAAAAAGGCTGCTTCCATGAAATCTCAAATACCCTTTTGATGGAAAAAGTTTATTAATTTTCAAAAATGTATGGTTATCCATAAAGTTGTCCATTTTTTAAATGACTACTTGCTCTATTAAAATAATGCAAACTATATTGATAATTATCTAAAGGCTAATGCACTTACACCATGTTAAAAATATCTGCATTCAATTTGAGACTGTGGGTAAAAAAAGGTACTTTTATTCACCCAGAACACTTTTTTTCAATGTTTTTCCATCTTAAACTAATACTATGTGAGCAAAACCTACAGAATCACAGAATGTATCATAATTTACACTATATCTAAAAAAATTTAATTATTATGTAATAGTTTTAAAAACATCCTGATTCTCAAAAATGTAAATTTTCTGTCAATTCTTTGATGTAGTGAGTTAAAAAAAACGACTTTGTCCTTGTTTTAATTAAACTTAGCTTAAAAGTGTTAAAAATAAATTCTGATTAATTTTTTTATTTTTTTTTTTTAGAAATGGTGGTCTTTTACTGTTTGTTAACAGTAACATTAAAATGTTAACTATCCTCCATACTTTTTTCTTGTTAAATTCTTCTGAAAAGTTCTTGAAATTCCTGAGCGTTTATTTCCTTTCATTAGTACCTTTTTTCAAAGCTGTTATTTTTACAATCTGATTACATCAAATATGAAACACAACTTTTGATAATGCTCACAGGTTTGAAGGGTAAATTTGAGAGCTTCTGGATATTTTATCTTTTTTTATGTGGGTATGTTTAGAGTTCAGGAACCTCCACATCAGCAGTTTCCCCCCATAATACTAATGAAGAGATGCTGTACTTTGAATAAATATGCTGAAATAGGTCACTTGTGCATGGACTCGTCCTTTAAGGTCACTGACCGCTGCGAAGGGCGACACGTATTAATTCATCCAAGATATATTTTTAGTTTCATTTGGCATTCGCTGGATGGTAATTTGAATCACAGCATGCCATAATTATAGTGTTTGCATTGCATAAAAGCTGACAAATCTGTGCTCTTTTAGACACGTCCAGCTCTGCTTTTTTTTCCCCCCATCCACGACCGTCCTGAGATCTCAGCGTAACTATGTTGAATGTTAGAGGGTAAGCTCCCTGCAGAGTCTTTACTGCGGCTGGGTGTGTTTTAATGAACACTGCAGCACCAAGTAACACCTGGGGTGACAGGAAATTGGGTGTAATGTGAGATACAGGAGCTTGCACACATCCCCATTATTGGAGGGAATGCAGGGAAAGTCATAGGAGAAGGTAGGCAAATAGGTTGAATTAAAAAGTAATGAAGAGGCGGATATTTGGGGACGCTGTGGGATTTGTTGGGAGGTCCTTCCTGTTATCTGGTCCCCCCCTAGTGTGTTTTAAGCCTCCAGGGGTTATAAGAAACTTTATTTAACTCAGTTTAGTCATCAGGATTAAAAAGAAATGTGGAAAAAATTAAACAAAAAAAGCATTTTTTGTTTAAAATACAGTTCAACTTTCTTATTTTTTTGTGTTAATCTATTCCAAAAATGACATAATTTATAAAATTCTCCCCAAAACCACAATGCTTAAAACACATGAGCAAGAAAACTTGACTCTTTATATTATACTAGTGCAGAATCTGTTTTTTTCATTTTTTTATTTGACTTTTTTTCCTGTGTATTAAAGTTTAATTCCATCGAGAAAGAGGAGGACGCCTGAGGAAGAGGAGTTGATTTGGGATCATCTAGAGGACAAGGGTTAATATAATTATCCTACTGGAACCTTGAGACTTAAAAAACATCATTAGTCATAGCAACAGAAGAGCTACCTGAGCCACGGGCCACGAGAGAGGCAAGGAGAAGGAGGAAGAGGAGGAGGTGGGGACAGGGGGAGGGAGGAAGGTAGAGCTTCAAAACCCATTAGTCCACTTAGCGAGACAATATGTGCAAGCGCGGAAACTTAAGAGTCTTTGTTTAAAAAAAAAAAAAACAATCAAATGTGTGTTTTACTGCATCAGTGCCTGCACAGAAATCTGTTTTTTTTCCTGGAGATCTTCTCAGAAATGAAATTTTAGTTATAAATAAACCCAAAACAATGTAACCTCACAATGATACTTTTCAAAGGAGAGAACCCAACATAATGGCGCAATTAATTAAATAATCTCAAGCTTGTGCAGACTTATAAAGTAGACAGAACTGGTTCTACGGAACCCCCAAAGTGACATAAAAGTAAAAAAAAGTAAAAGTAATTTTTTTTTTTTTTACTAAATTTTAAATGAAAAATCGTTTTTTTTTCGTAGCTGGATTTTTATTGTTTTGTTTTGTAAAAATATAAGTATTTTTCTTTCTAAAAATTTAAGTAAAAAATATTTTTTTTTCTGGTTACTAACTGGTGAGCACCAGATTGTAGCTGAAAAAAATAAGTTAAAGTTTCTACTCTATTTGTGTTTTTTTTGTGTTTTTTTTCTGGTTACTAACTGGTATGCACTTTAATTTCAATTTTTAGAAAACAAATTTTTTTTTTCAACTACAATTTATTTTTTAATTCAACATCCTTTTAGGGGCTCCGCAGATGTTTTTATTTAATGCAAATTTCATAATTGCAGCAGAGGAATGTACAAATGACTTACGCCTACAGTATGTTTTATATCTGTGAAACCAAAGAGATCTTTACACATCAACTGTAATCCTTAATGTATTTTGGCTTTATTTGGAAATTTAAAAATTTTCTGTGTTACACTTTAAATACATAACCCTACTTTTGGTTGGACTACATTTAAATTTTTTTCTTAGACAATTTTATATAGATCAATGTTCCATTTGTATTTTTTGCATATTTTTTAAAATGTATAATGAAAATATATTTATGGTTGAACTATATTATTTATAATGTAAAATAATGTGGCCTTTGTTATCAATAAATTAATTAATTTTACTCTGTAAAAGCTGATGTTATTTATTTATTTGCATTTTAGGTGATTCTGTTCTTGATTTAGAGAACGGGATGTTTTACCAATTCAGTTTTAATACCAAAAAACACAAGACTGAAAAACTGTATGAAGTTCAAATAAAGTGTCAAATGGTCCAAACCTACTTCAGTGCTGGAAAAATCTTAACGAACGTAGCAGCTACAAAGTACATCATGTGTTGAACAAGCATTGACATTTGACGAAATATTCCTCATTTCTGAAAAGTAATCTTCTGCATTTTATTTACTTAATAAACAGCAAAAATGTAAGTTATTTTCATTTTTAAATGTTTCAATGGTAGAATAGATGCTAATAACCACTCTAACATTGTATTTTATCGAAGTGAATCTTTTTTTTTAATATATAATGGAAACTAATGGGACATAGAGAAACACTGGAGCCAGTTTACATTTCAGACACTCCCCCATTGGCTCCACTTTTGATTTCATCACTGAAGAGCTGTGCAGTTATGTCTGTCTTTAATGCT
The DNA here is from genome assembly GCF_002922805.2 of Oryzias melastigma. Taxonomy (NCBI): domain Eukaryota; kingdom Metazoa; phylum Chordata; class Actinopteri; order Beloniformes; family Adrianichthyidae; genus Oryzias; species Oryzias melastigma. Next base: position 7,690,394 of record NC_050523.1, read on the forward strand.
AACTGTCCATCCATGCATTTCCTTAAGCCGACTGTAGACCTGATAGGGTTTCAGGAAATAGTTGGATAAAGGCAAGGCTGCAAAAAACCAACAACCACACACTCTCATTTACACCTAAGTGGCAATTAAGGGTCACCAATTAATCTGTGTGTCTTGGAATGTGGGGGAAACCAGAGATCATGTAAACAGAAAGAACCTCACTTTGAGGCAAGAGTGCTAACCCAAATGTTGACTGTGGAGAAATAGATGCAACTTTTTAAGTAAACATCTACAATTTGGGACAAAATGGGAAGAAAATGACTGCAAATGATCATCTATTACATGAAAAATCTTTTTTATTTGTGAGTTGATCAGAAATGAACCACTCGGCATAATAACATTAGTTATCTGTGTCATCCGCCAGTGATTTGTTTAGATGCGCTAAACAGATCCATCCCCTTCTGGCCTCTGCTGGGAAAACACTGCGGTGAAACGGAGAGTCTCTGACATCAAAAAGTGACTGATGACAGTTTGAGCCGGTGTGTTTCTCATTAACCAGCACACGAGGATTTTTCCTCTCCCTCACACTCAGACTCAAGTTGATGAGTTGTTTATCGGAAGCCATCAACATGCTTGTGATGACAGAGACGGTCCCACAGCAAATACGGCAGCATGTTTTTGATCACACCATCCCTTTAATAATGCTATGCTAATTAATGTGGCTGACGGAAATCCAGCCGTCTTTCCAAGGACATATTCCCTCCACCTTCCACTTTAAAGCTGCTGTATCAAGAGAGTTTCTTCTCACGAGATTTATTCCTTATTTTATTTGTGTTTTTAAAAGGGTATTTGTGGGTGAGAGAAGTAGAAAAAGGAGGGGAAACAGGAAAAAAAGATTCATCTGTAAAACAAAAGAATGAAAGGAAATCAGGCAAAATTGCTGACTTTAACTATTCTTTCAGAGGGGAAATAAACTCTGATTATCAAATCACTTACAACCATTGTGTCATAAATCATTGCATATAAGAGGGACGATGACACATTCCTCATTCCGTTTCCTCAGATTTCTGCATGCCTTTCTTTTCCGGAGAGTGCTCATGAATGATTTAAAAAGCGATCTGTTTTCCGAGCCTCAGCTGCCCCGGAGGAAGATAACATGGATGGGAGGAGTCTAAACAAGGTGGGAGAGGCCACGCAAAGGTTTCCTGTCTTTGAAGCACACATGTGGCTTGTATGTTTCATTCATTCTGTTAAAAAAAAAAAAAAAAGTAGCACTTGTGTAACAGAATAGACGGGTCGTTTTCAAATGCATGATCTGTGAACTGCAGAATAATATTTACAGAGCATCACACCTCACATCATTCATCACAAAATCACACACCCCAGCTAGTCCCCTGAAACTAGGAGTTAATCCATCATCTGCCTGGATCGCCCCTCTCCCCCGTTATCCAGGCTTACACCTCCAATCCACTCACCTTCCCTCTGCGAAGGACAGGAGAGAAAACTTTGCTGTAGTTCAAGAATAGTCTGACAGTCTGAAAGTCACCCTAAAAAGCTAATCAGGGAAGGAAAAGAGGCTGGAGGCTCCAAAGAGGGAGCGAATAGGAAGCATCTGCTCTTCAGTGGAGAGGTTGGAGTAGCCAGAGGCCGCAGATATTCCTTCCTATCTGCCCTGGTATCGTCATTCATGATTCCACTACAACAATAAGCCTTTGTAAGAGTAGGATTAGCCTCTGAGAGCTGTTCAGGGCCTAATTAGTCTTTCCCTCAGGAAGTAGTGGTAACCCACAAGTACAAGATCAGGGTTACGTAAGGTCACACATTTGCAAACTTGAATTGGTACGTTTGACTTACAACATAGTTGGTTTCATTTTTTTGGCTTTTTCATATGGAATCTTAGAGAGGGGTTAAGTTTCTGTTTAATTATTTTAAAGGTTCAGGTATTCTAAAAATAACATCTTACTTTGATGCTTTCTATTGACTATAAACGTGAAGGTCAAAATCAGAGGTCAAGCAAAAAAACCAAAAACAACAACTTTGCAACAAGTCCACCTAACCTAATTCCTATTGAGCACATTCCTGGATACAGCAGGACGCAGCAGGCTTGTTATTTCGACAGCTACGTTGGAAAATGTAAGAATCTTTGAAAAGAAACAATTTGACAAACTAACATTAAAAAAACTGTTTGGCTGTCAACCATTTTTATTTAGTTCTCACTTTATCCTGTGCAGAGCTACAGATGTTGCTGGAGCCTATCCCACTCATATGCTTAAGCTTAAACATAGTGCATAGACAAGTCCAGACCAAGGTTTTGTTTTTGTTTTTTAACCAAGTAGCGGTTAATGGAATGGATTTATTTATTTTTACAGTAACAAAGTACAGTATTTTTCGGAATAAAAGACTGAGTTTTTTTTCATAGTTTAGCCAGGGGTGCAAC
>NC_050523.1:7693065-7702720 GCF_002922805.2 Oryzias melastigma
AAAAAAAAAAAAGAAAATTTCACACCGAGATAATATCAACTTACATGACACATGTTCTTGCAAATCTTCGACCGTTAATAATTAAATATGGCTTTCTTTTACTAATGTAAAGACATCATAAAATGACATTTAAAATGAGCAAGTGGGAAATCACTCATTGATAATAAAAACAAAAGATTAGATGCCAAACACTGCTCTGTAACGACATTATAATTGGAAAAACTATATGATATAAAGAGGCAGCAGAAACAGTGCAACACACTGTTAATGGTAATGCCATTTCTTCCCTTCCACAGAGAAGCTCAAGATATGAGTTATATCTGAGGGTAAACCTGGCAGGTCCACTCATGCATGGATCTCACGGGTCCTGCTGCTTCTGCAGGATCAAATGGACAGGACGGAGGCCTCATTGACCCACACAGGCTGGCATTGATGCTGCAAATGTGGGTAAATACAAGCTTTCTGAGGATTCCAGCATTATCTTTGCTCAAGTTTTTCCTGCAATCCTGCTGAGGGATCCGAGGGTTGCTTGTTGACATTTCTTAGCGCATGTGAATCTCAGTTGTAGATAGTGTTTGCATCAAAAGGGACATTTGGAAAGGAGAAGCCACAAATGCAAGTTCTGGCAGTCCTGTTCATGCTGGAGAAAATAGCACCAGACCAAACCAGTTCATTATTCATATTTTTAAAAAAAATATTATATTTTTGTGTAAAACACTAAGACGTTGATTCTGTCTGCAAACATTGATTTAATTTATCTATTCCCATTTAAATTATTGTTGGCATTTGTTTCAATTGAAAACTCTGGGAACTTCCAAGATGTTTAACTGCAACTCCACATCAAATATAATGATTATATTAATATTAAGCTTATGGTTTTTATATTGATTCACTTAAGATACAAAATAAGTTTCTTTTTTGTAAGGATATTTTTATTTTTAAGACTAACCTGTATTTTTATTTTGTTCAATTCTATTGAACTTTAAGGTGCCAATTCCCAACCAAAGTGGTTTCAATGGCAGCACAAAAAGAAAAAACAAATATTTTTGTTAGTGTGAGAGAGTGTTAATTACCATATATTTTAAAATAGAAGCCCTGGGGCTTAGTTAAAAATTTTTGAACATTTGTGTAGTACTTGGCCATAATTTGAAGATTTACTATATTATAGTTAATGTTTTTTTTCCGTAAAGAGCCCCCTAGTGGTTTTCAAGTTAAGCATGTCCGGCTCTTAATTCTTGTTTTTTTCATGTGGTTCAAACTAGAAGTTAAAAACTTCATAGACAGACACATTTTTTTTGTTGTTTAAATTATTTTGGATTTTTTTTATATTGGGGATCAGGATGACTGCTTCAAAAATAATACTAGAATCAGTGTTTTCTGAATGAAAACTGTCCCCTTTAGTATTCAAAAAATGTTAAAACATAAACAGCTTAGTTACTGTCTTTTCTGCCGTGGAGTAACAAAGCAAATAACAGTTCATTGTTTTTGATAACGAAGTCACAACCCTGCTGACGCAGAGTTTGAAAGCCTTTCCCTTTTCATCGGCTGTCTCAATAATAGCTAAAGTCTGCTTGGCGTGTCCCTTTCTGGACTCTCTGCTGCGTGTAACGGAAAGTTTTCAGTGCCAGTCTGTCAGGAGTGCTAACACTTCTAAGCACATTATCTCCAGTAGCGGAAGGGGGGGTGTTAAACAGAGAATCACAGACAGACGATGGGTAAATGAGTCAAGCAGGCATGCGACAACAACACAGTTCAGAGCATCATTGACATTCGGATTGCTTCCACAACGACACAATCCGCTCTTAATGTGATTTTTAGAAGAAACTGAGCTCATTATGTGCAATCAGGAACTAAGTTATTTACTGTTTTCAGCAGTTTTCAATAATATAATATTAGTGATGATATTATGAGTGCTCATATGCAGAAATATCCTCAAATCTTTTATTTAAAAAAAACAGCTGAAAACTGTCTTGAGACAGACTGTGCAGCCCTTTTCAACAGTAATTAGTTGTCATGTTAATCAAGAGTTTAGCATTTTTCACAACTTTAAATGTTTGATACAAATTAGCCAATAAACAGATTAAAACTTGCTTTTTCAGCTTACTTTGAAGGTCAGGATTGTTTTTGTTTTTTTCCTTCCTTAATGGAAAAAGCATGGACGTGATGCGGCCCGCCAGTTGCTGACTCTTGTGTATTTGATTCAGCTAACTGACAGAGAAGAGAAGCCATGATCAGCTGGCCCCTCTCAAATACCATCATCCTCCAAAAGTCAATTTAAATCAAAATGAATCAGTCGGCCATGAGAGAAGCTGATGCTGCAGCGATTATGAACCAGGAGTGAAAAAAAATCAAAACAACTCAGACTTTGTCTACCTCCTCATCCTGCTCTGGCTCCTTCTCTCCCTCTTGGCCTTAATCCACTTAGTTGGCTCTTCCTGAGCTTGAAGCCTTTCCTTTATTCCATTATAAAGACCCACCGTACGACCTGCTGCTTATTTCATTAAAATGGCCCAACCCATGACCTCCCGTCTAATCCATAAGGCAGTCTACAGTCCGGCAGGGCGGCTGACAGATGGGACAGAGGAAACGGGCTTGGAGAAATGGAGGGGAAACATTTGAGATGCTTTCTTATGAGGGAGGCTTCCCGGTGAATGTGATTTTGTTGATGGAAATGATGATAGAGTTGAGGCTGGAGATAGCTTTCACGTGGTGATGTGGAAACACTGGCATGAAGGAGCGTGAGGTGGTCAAAATCCAGCAAATATCTGCTGAGAAGTTTGCATCGTAGTCGCCACACCATCTCTTTTAGGTAGAGCTGCTTACAATTTTTAACGACGCACTCCAACGAAAATTGTGTTTTTGGTGTTTTTATAGAGTTCTTGGGTCATGATGAAGCATTTATTCATCGTAAAATTGTATTTATAAGTATTTCTTTAGCGGTGCGACCCACAAGCTGCAAGCTCCCTGCTCCGCTCCATTCTGATGCATCCACTTGGAGACGACTAGATCCGTGTACATCTTTGTTTTCCACGTCCGAGTTGGATTCTGGCTCAAAACATTTTCATTGCACTATTAATCACGGTTCCCACAGGGTCTTAAAAATCCTAAAAGCATTGAATTTATGAATACCTTAAAAAGCCTTAAGTTTTAATAACTGAGCATTAAAAATTGTAAAATGTTTCCGTTTCACATTTTATGACAAAAATTAAAAATTATTAATTAAAATTATTTTTAATAGAGAAAACTAGTTGTTATGCACCAAAACGCTAAATGCCCACCGCCGGTTTGAAAAAAAAAAGTAAAAGACTAAAACATCATAGCACAGAACATAAACATGATGAAGAGCTACAGTTTTGATCAGAAACGGGGAATAAATTAATAAAATGGGAAATGGACTGCAAAATTTGGCCTAATTTTTAAGATGTATGACTTAAAAAGGTCTTAAGTAACTTGTAGGAACCCTGAGTAATGTTATATTGGGGGTTGAGAGGCTGTAAGCTAGCAAGAGAGCATGCAGAGCACGTGTCAAAGTCACGGCCCTGGGGCCGGATCAGGCCCTCCGGGTAATTATATCTGGCCCTCCAGATCATTTTATTTTGTCTTTTGTTTATTTCTTAGTTGCATACATTTGACAAAATATATGTTTATGGAGAGTAAATTTATTTAAGGTTTAAGTTGATTTATTTGGGAATAATACTCTTGTCTGTTTTTATTCATAGTTATGTTAAAAAGTTATGTTTTCAAAGTCATAAAAATTTAGTTTTTGTATGTTCTATACTTTTTTATTTAGTTCGGCATAAGGTGTGTTTTGGATTTTGGCCCCCTTTGCGATTGCATTTAACACCCCTGATGTAAAGTGATGGATGATGGGAAGCGGAGCAGGCTTGATTTCTAATGAACTTCTGCTGCTCTGGAGAAACTTTGTCCAAGAAAATGACACTTTTATTATAAGTTTAGGCTAAAAACAGAAAAATCATCATTAAAAGACCACTGGGAACACCTTTACAATAGATCAAGCAATGATCGGAGCAGGACTTTAATGTGTTTGTGCTTCCTCTTTTCTCCCGCCCCATTCCAAATCTTCGTTCCACCTCTGGCTGACCTCTCCTCTAAACGTCCTGTCACACTGTGCTCTAGATCTCCAGTTTGCTGAGCGTTTTCGTTGCATCCACGAATCTAAATTTACACCCTCCAACTCTGCTCTGCCAGCATTTGCACTCAGTGGTTTATCAGGTTACGTATTTATCGATAAAACAGCACTATTTATCCCAGAGGACCAGACTTTTAGCATACCTGCAGCGGCATCATTCGGAGGAGACTCGTCCCACAAGGATTGCATCTGCACTGGCTGCAGGGAATTGAAGAAAAAAAAGAAAAGAAAAAAAAAAGGCTCCGTTTGGCTGTCTGTGTGCAGCCTCAGTTCAGATCATTACAAACAGTCAACTAATAATAATTACTTTTAACTGGGTTCAGCCAGAGTCTCAGCCGGAGGCACGAGGACACACAATACGACCAGGAAGTAACTGCAGCCCGCTCTCCATCGATAACGGCAGCGTATCTCATTACCGCGACGACCTGCGGTACACTGCCACTCAGTCTTGATCATATAAAACCCATTTCAGTGTGCCGTCCCTGCCGGAGCACCAGTAGAGCGGAATATTCATTATTCAAATTTTAAGCATTGGAAATCCCAATATGTTACCAAGGCCAGATGAGGGGAGATGAAATAGCTTAGCCTTTTGTCCAGGGAACACTGACTAATCGTCTCACTCTCCAGAATCAATTTTCTAGCCGTAAGCATCAGACGCTGCTGATTGTACTGTACTGCTCAGGACCACCCCCCTATCCCTATCACTTTATACCCCTGCTGGCTGCCCAGAATAACTTATTGATTAGTGATAATATTACGGGAGGTGTGGGTGGCCGGGGCAGAAGACGGACTGGCCTCCGTCATCTCCTTCCTGCTAAATTTGGGTTCTCTGTTACCAGATCCAGCACTAACCGAAACCAGGTACCATCAGAACTGAAGACGTTTTTTTATTACTTTACAAATGAGACAAAAGTGATTTGAGTTTATAGAGGAACCAATAGTGTAGAAAGTAAAGTGAAATAGAAGAGTTTGTGGTTGATGATATGATTCATAGTTGATATTGGTTCATTTTGAACAATCTGATTAACTGACCTAAAATCAATCAAGGACAAAAACTCCACCAGTGTGACTCAGAGATAAATAATTAGTACTGATCAGTGCAGGTGAGGTTTTACAGATTCAGTGTATTTCAAGGATTTATATTGTCAAACCAGTAGACTAATGAATGTCGCTGACATGAGATTGGAACTCAGGTCGTGGTACATACGACAGGTACAGTATGACACATTCTTTCAAGATAATAGGGTGTGAATTAAATATGTGAAGGAACAAGTAAACATGGAATAATGATAAATCCATGCAAACTGAAAATGATTAGAGCGTTATACCACACTGTGTGGTCTACACGTTCGTCATATATGAACATATGGGTCGGGCCCCTTCTGCGTTACTTTTTGACATTTTAGGTGTCGATTTTTTTGACATGCTGGCTGTTCTCATTAAATCAACCCTCGGGACACAGTACCGGACACAATACCAGATGGATGCGGTACCGGACACAGAACCGGGTTAGGGTACCGGTACTGGGGTGGGCTTAGGGTTAGGGTTCTGAGGGTTGGAGACCTCTGATTAGCATATGCATTTTTTCCCTGTCTGTGGGCCGGTTACCAACTAGGCAGCCCTCGGACTGGTACCGGTTCGTGACCCCGGATTTAATGGTAACAGCCAGCACATCAAAAAATGACAAGTTGGGGACACCCAAAACAACAAAAAGTGATAACCATATGTCTATATATGAGGAGTGGGTAGTGAGAATGCGTTAGTGTGGTTTCCATACATTTTTGTTACAGCAACATAAACCTACCATGTCTTTTAGAGTCAATATTACTAATTTATTTTATTTTAAAACAATTTCCTAATAGTGTAGATCAGTTTGATTCGATTACCAACCAGACGTATAGAAATTGATTCATCGATTGAGTTGATTATTCATTGCGCCCTTCCAATTTGCATAGTCTTTTTGCTTAGTTTGGTGGAAGTTTGTTGCCAACGCCTGATATTGGACTGATCTCTCTCTCTGCTTCAATGCTGAAGCTGAAAAGTGGCTGTGATCAATACCTGCAGGCCTGCTCGCCACGCTGCCAGAAGGCTGCTTGTGTGTGTGTTTGTATGTGTGCTGTGTCAGCATCCACTCAGGACTTCATCAAACAACCCCCACATCTATTTTTTTTTCCATGCACACACACACACGCATCGGTCAACGCCCGGCTCAAACAGATGCTCCCCCCCCACCCGTTCGTCCGGCTCACAAATTCATGCATTCTTCCTCCCGCTGCACGCCATTCCAACAAGGATGTTAAATACCATTCAAATGTCAGCCCGCCGTATTGATTGGAATAATAACTCTGAAAGGAAGGGGAGATGGCTCGTTGATGCTAAGCAGGTGTATGATGGCGTGGACATCGTTCACTGTCACAAAATTGCTATGTAAGGCTTCTCCCCTCCCCCCCCCTGCGGGAACCTGGATGAGGGGGCGGCGAGGGAGGTTATGTTGGACCACCGAGGCTGCGTGTTTCTGTCATTAATCATTGTCATCACAGGGCCGGTGACGGGCCCGGCAGGATTCATGCCTGGAGCTGGGGGTCAGTTTGAAAGCCCTCAGATCACAGAGGCTGGGTGTGGATGTCAGGTGGGAGGGGTGCGTTCATCATCAGGTGTTTTTTTTTTGCTTTCAGTCATGTTTGAGTTCAGAATATTCAACTATAAGCACAAAACTTGTGTAGATCCCAGGCGAGGATTGTCACTTTTTACTCAGATATGAATTATGATCCGCGTTTGAAAGCTGTCATATCATTACAGTCAAATCCATTTTCAGCTGTTCTGTCTGTATGAATGAATTAGGAACTGGAGGACAGTTCTGATTTTACTGGAAAAAAACACAATAAATGTAGCAACTACTGAGTCTGACTGATTGCTGTAAGACAATTATGGACTTATAGGTTGATATCAATATTGTGCCAAAACTAGTTTAACCTTCCGGATGTGAATAGTTTTAATTTAGGAAAAAATAAGCAGTTTTGCTAAATATATAGTACAAATCAGGGGTCTGCAACCTGAGGTGATAAATAAATAGGTTGTTTCGTTTAATTTTTGATTTTTTACTCTTTGACTCCTACATGAGTTTTGAGAGTCATCCCTTAACTCCTAAATGCAAACATCAGATATGTAAACTAAATGATCTTAAAAAGTTTGATCCGTCAGAGTGGTCTATTTATCCTTTAACAGTTGAGCTCCAGTGTTTGTGTTCTTTAATTTACTGTAACTTTTCAAATGTTAACATGATCAACGTCATTCCATCAGATTCTGAAGGAGAAAAACGGCGCCAAAGTTACTGTATGTTAGAGATTTTGTGTCTAAGCATCACCAGCAATGCCTCAGGTGTTAAAGTGTTAACAGAATAGAGTAATCTTGTCTAGTTCCTTTTCAGAGGTTATTAAAGTAATAAATCTATTACAGCAGGAAGATCTTAATTGACAAATTGTATTTTTAAAGGAAATCGTATTAATGTTCTCAAAAGTAATATCATAAAATTAAAGCACTTTTATATTTAAATGTTTGTAAATATTCATAAATAAATGGTCACAAAAGTATCAATAAGTTTTGGCTCTTCTAGTGTTAAAAGTTGCCCAAATTAATACATGTTTGTTGATTTTAATGAAAAAGTTTCAATTCAACAGTCTGTCGTTGAATGGTTTGACCTTTTTTCAGTTGTTTCTTTGATTTACTGTGATTTTGTGAATGTTTTGTGTGGGTTTTTGTTCCTGGTTTCTTACCTGGCTGGTACTTCGATGTTCGAGATGGCGTAGAAGTACTTGAGGAGGTTTTCTCTCTGGACGTAAGTGCCTCCGAGGGCGGGCCTGAGCAGCCTCAGCCTCAGGTTGGTGAAGGTGAAGAAGTCCCGCAGGCCCTTCATACTTTCCATGCGGGTGTACAGGTTTACCATGTTCTGCTGCTGAGGCCCCGCGAACACGGAGAAGCGCGCCATCACCTCGAACTTCACGTTCTTATCGTTCTTGGAGCCGACCCAGCGGGAGTACTGCTCGGTGCAGATGACCCGCGTGATGTTGGCGGGCGAGAGGTCGCGCACTCGTTTGGGGGGCATGTTGAAGGCGTCCAGGCAGTCGTCGGCGTAGAACTGATAGGGCTGCCAGGACCGGCCGTGGTCCATGGATTTATCCAGCACCATGATGGTGGGACGGCCATATTCGAAGGTGATCTGGATGTCATTCGTGAGCTCCAGGCTCTTGTTCCAGGACATGCTGATGTTCGCCAGCAGGGGCTCAGGGTGGCGTCTCCAGGTGACCGTCTGCCAGTAGGTGATCGGTCCAGTGCGCTCGTTGTCCTGCATCAGCTGAGGCGGGTGGGCGAGGTCGGGGTTGGACGCATCACACTCATCGCTGCACAAGTATGGGTTCTCCTGCAGGTCACAAAAAAGCCAAAAAGGTCAGCAAGGTGGGAGTTTAGAAGAAAAAGGCCACAATTCTACAAAGAAAGACGTGTTATGCTCATTAATTTGTTTTGTCAGATCATATTTGAATATGATACATAGAAAAAAGCTGTTTTATTATTTAAAATTGGTCTTGCAGCAGACAAAGTAATGAGCAAAGCAGCAGAAAAGAATTGGTGCCACCACTCCTTCTCTAATTTATTCTCAGTCATTACTTTTACTCCAATGCAAATGCTGATTCCAAAGATATTATTCCAGGGATGTCTAAAACTCAATTAAAGAGAAATTTCTTCCCCAAATCCACACTGTGAGTCTGACTGGCGAGCAGCCCGCCGAAGAGCTAAAGTGACATTAAAAGTAAACTTGCAAATCAGTACAACAGGAAGGTCAGGAGCGTCGTGCATCATCACTGTCTTTGCATGGACAGCAGAGAGCTGCTGCACTTTTAACTCCAGAGAATTGATCCTCCTCTCCTAGTGATGCCAAAGCTTTCAAGCTGCTTCCCTGCTACACAACTTAGAGTCAACAGGATTATTCACATGAATCCCAGAGCTCCACAGGCTCCTTCCCATCTGATCTAAGTAATGCCTCTTAGTCTGATTGGAGACTTTCTTGTGCTATCTAGAAGGGGGAAAAAAAATCACCTAATCAGGTTAGGAGGTTAAAAAACACACATACAAGATGGATTACATTTACTATGAAGTTTTTTTCTTAAATACAAAACTCATGACTTCTGGGCTACTTGTCTGACATTCCCATCACAGCAGAAGTGAAAATATTTGCACAAAGAATTCCCAGAGATCCTCAGTCATCTCTCTTGGTGCTTAATTTGCTAAATTCAGCTCTGGCGGAGTTTGGATTGCAGCAGATGCACAAAGCAGATTATTTACCATAATAAGTGCCGTCCTAATGCAGCACAGTAATTAAACTAAACCAGAAAAGTTATAATTTTAGAATTTAGGAAAATCCTTTAAGCACTTAAACTTAGTTCAATTTTTAGAATGTACCATATTTTCCGCACTATAAGTTGCTTCGGAGTATAAGTTGCAGCAGCAAAA
>NC_050523.1:7702739-7711014 GCF_002922805.2 Oryzias melastigma
AAAAAAAAAATTAAAAAGACTAAGAAAAAATCATATAAGTCACACTTTTTGGGGAGAAATGTAAAAAACAGGATCAAGAATTTTATCTTAACAGGCAAATCCTAATAATGAAATATATAACAATGTTAGACTGATTATAAATATATATGCACATCATACAATGATGTTCATAGCTTCATGAAACATAGGAGGAATCTAGTATGTTAGAACAACTATTTAGCATGCATAACATGCTATCAAGTTAACCAAATTCTTTATATCACTTTAAATTCATCAAATTCTTCATCCTCTGTGACGCGTTGGAACAATTTATTAAAGCCTCGTACTTCTTCTTATTTGTTGTCAGTAGAAAAATATTGATATACACACCTACAGTGCCCTCTAGTGGTTGTCACTTTTTATTAAAAAAAAAAAAATCACATATAAGTCGCGTCTGAGTATAACGGTTTGTATCAGACGCGAAAGCGCTGCGGGAGCGGCACAAAAAGGATAATATATAAATGTACAAAGCGCTGCATCCTCCGCGGCCAGCTCGCGCGGTGCAGCAATTGTTTCAGCGTCTGGTCTATTTTTTGCGCTACCCGCAAGCGATCCACGTCAATCCCGGCAGGAAGTCACGCCAGGACTCACGAGAAAATCCGGTCAATTTTCAAAATATTACCAATTTTTCAGAATAAAATACTGCGATTGACAACTGCTTCACAACCGGTGTGAACCCAGGGTAAGTCGCACCTCTGGACAAACTATGTAAAAAAATGTGACTTATATTCCAAAAAATGCACTAATGTTGCTTAATGCGCTTTTGATGCTCAGAACTTTCTTTTTACCCTTCTCAAGTTTTTTTATTTTTATTTATCCTTGTACTTTTTTCTAAGATTAAACTTTTAAGCTTAATTGATGCCATCTCTGTCAACTTAATCAGTCACTTCATCAAATTTGTTGTCCATTTTTTTAAATTTTAGATTTAAAACAATTGCTATTTGCTAAAAAAAAATCAAAGTAAGTAAAAGGAATGAACTTGATATCAGTAGTTTTAATCCTTATTTAATCTTTTTATTTATTATTTTTATTTGATTGTGTTTGAGCATAAGCAAAGCCATTTATCTTTTTAGCCATGCACTTTGGTGATTTAAAAAACATATTTTTCTTTATTTATTGAGTAAAAACACTTTCCACAAAATAATCTTAACACGTTTAGTTGTGATGTTTGGATGACAACTCAAACTACGGAAAGTATCATTCCGGTTAAAGCGTATTGATCCAGACGTGTTTGTAAATATTTAAATAATAAGGAAATTGAAGAGTTGGCGAAATCCTCGAGCTAGGTGCTAAAACCTGCATGTGGCAGCAAGTACAAGAGGGAGTTTGTTGTAATTAAGCCTTTTGTTTTTGATTATTTATTTGTTGTCAGACTTATAAGGATTAAGCTGAAGAGCCAACTGCAGAGTCAGCACTTTCGGAAAATGAAGAGGAAGTCACATTTATCAAGCGTCTAGTGCTGCAGTAAGCGAGAACCCGCTTTACAAGCAGCTTCCTTCAGAGATCCTTTAAGTAGAATCAGCGGAAGACGAGGTTTTAAAATTGACTTAACCTCTAATTTGCACTCACGCTTTTGTTTTAGTTCATGAAAATTGTGTTTTGGGTTACTTTAACATGTTTTTTCTCATGATGGAGGACATATATGAAGAAAATTAAGCTTCAAATTTAATTTTTTTAATAAATAATTATTCAATTTGTTGTAAATCAGGAGCGGACGTAAAAAAATATATTACAATTGTTGCATAAAATCTATATTTGGCGGGCCGCAAGCATCTCCGCTCCACTCCATTCTGATGCATCCACTTGAGGACAAATAGATCCATGACCGTCTTCGTTTTTCTCGTCTGAGTTGACATCAAAACTTTATGGCTGGAAAGATCAAATATTGCTCACCATTTTTGTTGCACTGGTAATGATAAGTTGGAGAGTTGAAAGGAGCTGAAAGCTAACAGAAGAAAGTGTAAAAAGATGGATGATGGGAAATGAGGGCAGGCTTACTCCGTACCAACAGTCCCATCTAGAACTACTCTGGAGAAACCATATCATAGAAAACAACTATATATATATATATATATATATATATATATATATATATATATATTATAATTGAAAGACCTTCAATAGATCTAAATATGATTGGAGTGGGTCTTTAAAAGGTTGATCTTTGAAAAATATATTTTATTTTTGAAAATGTTGTGCAAATGAACATTTTATGACTTGTTAAACTTTTGAGTATTTTGCTAATAGAAAGATTTATTGTGAAACCTTTGAGCTAAATTGGCTTTAATTGAATGTTGCTAAAATTTCATAGCTTGACTGTCAAACTCTTAAGGCCTTAGAGGATGGATGTGTATAGTTTGTATTCCTACCATTTAGGGTAAATGCTTGTAGATGGCAGCAGGGCACTTCAATGATACAGATACAGATTCTGGCTAATGAGCTCACCAGAGTTTATGTTTTCAATGTGAGTTTGGCATAGAAGTATGAGCATCTGAAGCATACAGATGAAGAAGTGACTTGTTTATTGAAACTTTTTTTCCTGCAACTAATGAGAATTTAAGCCTTCTGTAGCCGCCGTTCATACTGACTGGTCAATATTCCGAAGATTTGGGTCGAGTATCAGATGAAACAGCAGTTTCTTCCTTGTGATGTAAGCTTTAACCTGAAGGCAAAGCTGCATAATATTGATGTACTGCGCAAGCATAGATCATGTGTCAGAGCTTCTTCGCTCTCCGTTTCCCCAATTCGGCGACAGCAAAACGCAGCATCCGCTCTGACTTTTGAATGAAGTTACTGGACTGTTACGCGGTGGAAAGTGAGCCGTCACTCGCAGCAGCTCTGGTGATGTAACACCAAAAGTTAGAATCCCGAAAGGCAGCGATTATCAATCATCTGATTTATGGTGACAAGCGAGAGTGGGAAAACTCCAGTCATAAGCAAACGCTTCAGAGGGGAGATAGTCGACGACAAAAAAAAAGCAATATAGATGATCACTTTGCATGCAGAGACACAGCTGTGGAAATATCCTGCAACTGCAAACAATCTCTCTCTGAAGTACATCGGAGGATTGTTTACTATCTGATAACCCAATTATCCCCGTTGCAGTGGCTCACATAGAGATCGCTGTCAGCGCAAACACACTTAAGATGTTAATCGACATTGTTCGTAAACAACTGCAAACGGACGAGGTAATTAGACTGGGATAAAGAGGTGCTGCAGTGGACGTCACCGAATGAGAGGGTGCCCTGTGGAGGCCCAGCTGCTTTTCCGAACAACTCCTGACCTCAGTCCAGACACCAACAGAAGAAAAGATTAGTAGACCGTTGTTCTGGGCTTGACTCTTGACCTACAAATCCTATTGAAAATGACTACCCAGGTACAGCTCTATTTAGGTTAGCCGCTGTATAAAAAATAAGTGTTGTTGTGAGGCTTCACAACCACACGCTGCTGCTCATCAGCTGCTGACCTCTCTGAGCCCATAGGATTACCTACAGTAGAGGTAATATGTACAGTAATAGAGCTGGAAGATTTTATCCCCCATGAGAGCCTTACGCGAGGTTATGCTTAAGCCGTTTGTGTACCCTGCCCTCCTTTCTCCACTCTGCCTCCACGCTTACCTGGCCCGGGGATAACTGTGCCAGGACAGGCACATCATCCACAAACGTCTGCAGAGACACTCTCCCTCACCAACATGCGCACGCAGATCCCAGCCAAATACTGCGGCAGGTGGCCCGAACCACTAAACCCCTCCAACAATTATCTCCACTGGGCTCCCGTCTCTACGACAACAGCTGCCACAGCACGCCAATGATGAGTGACTTCCTTGTTTTCGGCGGCGGGTCACAACAATGAGACCCCAGCAGTCATTAAAAACATCTCAACTGCTGCAATTTGGCTCAGCCGCCTGCTCTGGATGCTGATTCATGTTTCTGCGTGCGCAGCATCCGCGACTGGAAAACCAAGAGCGAAATAATGATGATCACGCAGAGGTTTATCGGTCTCAATATGCTTCAACATAATAACTCTATTGGTTTTTCACTGTGGCTGTGACGTCACTTTATGAAAGTTTGCAGTTTTTAGAGAAGTACAGAAGGATATGTTTGGTTTTTTTAGATTTTACTGCAGCATAAACATCCAAAAAAGGCAGAGAAAGTGCAAGAAGAAGCTAATGCTAAGGTGTCTTAGAAACCTGGATAATGTGTGATGTAAATCTGCAGGGTGAAGATGGATGAAATTAGGTATTTATTGCATTTATAATGTACGTAATGTACAGAATGTGTTCAGTTTGCCACTTTTTACAAAAATCTTTGATTGTGATCAGATCTTTTATTTCCATTCTGTAATACTGTTTTTTTCTCTTAGTTTTAACTTTGAGAGTTCAGACAAAATAGAAAAGTGTGAAAAAATGTATGTTTGTCTGAGAAAATAGTTTAAAGAGTCCAGTGAGGGGTTTTACAGCCTTAAAACGTCTATAATTCTACTGCACAGATTCCACCTGTTGCAGGTTATTTTTGGAACATAATAAACATACTTTAAAAAATTGAAATTTAGTGTTTGTCATGGAAACTTTCCACTTTGGAAACAACAGTTGTATCCATCCAACAGCAAAATAAAGCCAAGTTAATGTACACTGACGGTATATACTTCACTTGATTTCTACGTTTGGCTGCAAGTGCACACAGATTATGCACAATTAAAAATCAAAATACTCTTAAAAATATCCTTAAAACATCATTTAAGATCCATTTAACTTTTGTAATCTGAAAAAAAACAATGTCTCTGGTGGTTAAAACATGTCCAGAACCTGCAAAACATCTTTTGAGTTTGTCATTTTTTTAAATATCAGTGCTTTTCTTTTTCATTTTATACACCATTCTTTTTGTCTCTAATGAGGATATAAAGTTAGAAATCTCCAGATAAGACCATAGCTGCTGCTCGACCCCACACTGCCTTCCCTTGCGTTTATATTTTTTCTTCTCGTTTCTGTTTCCAACCTTTGTTGTTCCCCAGTATACTTCTTTGTTCCCGCTTATCCTCCTTTTACGCCTAATTTTTCCTTCCACATACAGAAGTTTCTTTATTATATTGCCTGCATGGGAAATAAAGGAAGGGACAGACTCTCTGAGAACACAATTTATTTTGTTTTGGAGAAACATCAAATGGAACAACCTTCCCATTAAAAAGGCCACAGAGGGGTAGAGGAAGAGATATTGCTTTTTCACTTATAACGTTAATCTTTTATTTTGTCAGAAAGGTTTCCATCATGCTGGAAATTTAATTTTTTTTTTTTTTTTNNCAGCTTTAAATATGTGAGTGGGGTGTGTGATCTGATGCTGTTTTCTGCAATTTTAAGAGTGGGGAAAACTAGAGAAAAGGCGCCTGGGGCAAAAGGTTTAAACATCACAGAAAATCTAAAACAGATTGTTTGATCAGAGCTTGTCTGAGAGTTAGAAAAGGACAACTGACGCTGATCTAACAGCTTCAGAGAAATACCTCGGATTCTTTCTTTTTTGTCCCAAAAATTGCAAGTTCTGTTCTCCTCCAGAATGCTACCGGTGACAGTTTTAAAGAATGTCAGAGTGGAAAGTCTGTAAATTAATTTAAAAAATAGCTTTTAATACTTAAAAAATGCAACAACTCTTCAGAGAGAGGTGTGTCCATGTGGAATTACTTTATGCATAAACTGGACACACAATTATCTTTAGTAAAAACAGAATTTATGTGATTTAAGCAGGCAATGTTTTTCTTAATTTACTCTAATTGCTGAAGGGATTTGCTTAAAATGCAAAAGCTATTACACGCATTTACTAAAAGACTTGAAAATTCGCAAAAAAATCATGAAAGACCGCTGAAGTTGGCCTAAATTTCTGAAAAGAAATTGTAGAAAATTTGCATAAAAATCCTCCATTAATGCCAGTGTTGCTTAAATATGAGCTAAACTCTAAATTAGCCCAGAAATCCTTAGTTGATGCCAATTTAGCCTAAAAAGCTTACTAGCATACTAGCTCAACTCTAACATAGCATAAAAATTCTCTGTAAAAATGTTAGCTTGTTGCTAAAATATTAGTTAAACTCAAAAGTAGCCTAACAAACTTCAGTAGATAACAGCTTAGCCAAAAAGTGTCAGCATGTTGCTAAAATATTAGATTAAATTAACTTTAAAAACCATCAGTAGATACTAAACTAGCCAAAACGAGCTAGCATAATGCTAATATTACAGCTCATTGCCAGATTTTTTAAAAAAAATACAGTTAATCGTTTCAAAGTGCACAAAGTTTTTGAAAAAGTTTTCATTCATTCCCTATGGAGAATATTTTGCTCAATATTTAAAAAACTGTAAAGTTTATAAATGTTTTGAAACACAATTAACCCTTTTACATTGGAGCTCCAGTGTTTATGTTCTTTGATTTTCTGTAATTTTTGAACCTTTAACACAATCATTGTAATCTGTGATCGTGTTAAGGTTTCAATTTGTTAAAGATTTTGTTTAAGTGTCACAGGTTAAGAAATACTAAGAAACACAGTTTTAATTGTAAATTCTTTTATATAGGTCCTCTATTATGAGAAAAATGCTACAAGTACATGTTAAAACACAAAAAATACTATTTTTATTGGAGTAGGTATTTTAAGTTTAACTGGTTTAACTTTTAAAAAATATTCAACAACTGCAGAAATTGTATGTAGAGCCTGAAAACTGTCTTAGAAACTTACAACGTGTGAACACAAGAGTTTTGAACACCAGCAATGCTCATTTACTCACGTTTACTTCTCATTGGAAGTGGTCATATCGCATGATACCGAGTCCGTTGTGAACGTAACTTATTACTTCCATTAATCTGTTATCAACACCAGCTTTGACCTAATTCACAGGAATCAGTGGAGTAAATCCTGTTAAACATGGGATGAAAAAGTTAAATTTGCAATCTACCAACAGAACAAGGACGATGAAGCTCAAACAAAACCTGCACATAATTTAGAACGTGTTTCCTGAAAGGAGGGTCCAGAGTTTGCACAGAGGCTGAGAATACCTGGAAGGAAGAACCTTAAATTAGACTTTACTACTGAAAAATAAACAAATAAATACATTAAAAAGTAATTTAGCAGAAAATACTACAGTCATCTTTTCTCTTATTGCTTTCTGGAGATCAGGTGATTCTTTTTCAGGTGAGTCATTTCAAGCTGCGGCGCTCAAACTGTTTTACTCCTGGCATAAGTGAATCCCTCAAATGAAATTACAAACAATAAACCCAGGCTTTGCTTTAATCACATAAAGTGTTTTTCCGTTTCCTATAAAATGCCTTGCTGTGTTCAAAAACAGGAGCCTCTGCATGCAAATGTGTTCTAGGTGTGCGTTTGTGTGGGTGGGTGTTGTTTATGTCTGTAAGGGTGCAAGATGAGAAGGAAAAAAAAGCCCTAAATGTTTACTGTGGGCATGGGTGATTATGCCGGAGGAGGAGAGGACAGAAACGGAGACGTCCTGCTGCTCGTTCTGCTGGAGTCACAGTGGCCGGACCTCCACGGACGAGCCGCATTATGAACTTATCTCGTATTCAGGCGCAGCGTTTATGCTTCATAGGGGGAAACATCAGATGGAGGCACTGCTTTTTCCAAAGTGTTTCTATGAGGTGAATTCAGGGAAAAGCTATTATCTTTTATTGATGTACGTTATTGAATATAAACCAATTACAAGGAAAGTGTAGATGAAAAGAAGTAGGAAGGGAGGATTTCAGGCATAAAACAACCAGACGAGCCTGGTATAATGTTCTTCTCTCTGGGTTTCATGGCGTGGACAACCAGTTTTCTTTTGCAAAGCAGAAAAAAGAAAACAAACAAACTTAATATCCTTTTTTGTCTATTTTGGATTTCAGAAACTAAGAATAATGTCATGATATTGCAAAATAGCAAGCCAAACTCCACGTATTTGTTGAATTAACAAATTCTCACTTAGAAAACTTTTTAATTTTTGAAGTGTCTTTCAGGGGTGGAGCTACATGGGGGCAAAAATGAAACTTCAGGATACATTCTTTTTCTCTGCTCAGTTTTCTTTTTTTTCCTTTTTTCAAAGCTTTTGGACAGTTAAAAATCAAGCATATTAACTTATAAAAACTTTAAATGATCCTGCAAAGGTTTCTAAACCCTTTAAACAATAATAACAATAAAATCCTGAAATGTTTGCATTTTTATTATTAAGCATTGCAGACCGGATCATACGACCACAAATTCTAACCTGTTTATT
>NC_050523.1:7711321-7712022 GCF_002922805.2 Oryzias melastigma
ATTAAGCATTGCAGACCGGATCATACGACCAAAAATTCTAACCTGTTTATTTCTTTTTAAGACATCTAAATAAATAAGTGCTGTTGTTGTTTTATGAGTTCTAGGAGTCGTGCACAACATGATTTATAGGAGAAATCATTTACTTTTGACCATTCAAGCTCTGCAAACACCTGAGTAAAAGACAAACCAAAGAAATCTTCTCTCCTGTTCTGGCGCCACAGAAACAGTTTTACTTTCCTTTCAACTGGATCCTAATGAGGGAGCAAGCCACACCATTACATCATCGCACACTCCTCCCTTCTTTTCTCCATCGCTGTTGGTCTCATCTGTTTCTAGTCTTCACAGCTGAACTCTTAACCAACTCACACTTTTTTTTTTTTTGAGGACAGTGGCCACCAGGGCTGCATGTGTCCCACATGGGGGCGTCGAGAGCATCCCACCGCCGGACCCCTTTTTCCTCAATGGTCCACTGCTGGACAGAGCGGTCCTGCAGAGTCTGGCATGGCCACCACCAAACGGAGAGGATGAGGTATGGCCATAGGCCCAGTCTGGAATGCACTGATCCACACTACCAGCTGCCATCTTCCTCCCCTTCCTGCTCGCTTCCCTTCCACTCCAGCACAGCTCCTCTTTTCTCTCATGTCTATTTTTAGAGCTGGCGGATTCTACTTTCTAAAACTAGCGAATGTGTTGGGGAACAG
>NC_050523.1:7712076-7716507 GCF_002922805.2 Oryzias melastigma
CACAGTCAGCCAGTTCATGCACACGTTTAAAGCAGCGAACGCCATCGCTGTGAACTGTACATTCCAGCACACTGATACCCACGTTTGCATCCGGCTGCTCTCTGTTCTTGTCCCTAAGGGAGGCGCTTGACTGAAGGTTTTGGTTCAAAACCAAAAAGCAAAATAAAAAACAAAGGCGCACAGGAATGCAACATTTCTAAACGGGTACTGTGTGTACTACTGCGGGACTGTGGTCTGACTTCATCTTTCTGCTTAGCTAAGCTTGGATCTTCCTCATCTCTCCCTCATCATTAGCTACCCCTCTCCACTACGAACTGCCTCCAACCGCTCATTCCATCACCCTCAGCGGCAAGCTGCACTTGATTCCGTACACGGAAGCTACAAAAGAAACTACAGAGGCTCAGAAGAGACAGTAGCAGCTTCGTCAAAGTGCTGGAAGCCCATCCCGTTACGGAAGCCAACATGCCAGCCTGTTTGACTCTGTGGGAAAAAAAAAGAAAAAATGCTGCATTCCCAGGAAACAGGGGAGATAAATAGAGTAGAAAAAAACGCATCCCCGTGGAGATGAAGGGAACAAAAGCTACAGTAAGCTAGAAGTACAGGAAGCTGAAGTACAGTGAGCTTCAAGAAGCTTGAAACCTGATTTCTGTCAGTGTAACAGCATACTGTAACACTCGCTCTGTAGAGGGAAGCATCTTTTGCTGTCTATTTCAAGTCGTATTAAGAACCAGAAGCTTTACAAGCATTAATTTAATGTACAGTTTTTATTTTTTCGACTTTTTCTCAACTTGTGCGATCGCTGAATGACTGAATGCAAATGTACGCCAATTAGAAAAAAAGACGAGCTTTGCTATAGAGCTGCCAAATCTGGGGGAAAGGAGAGGAGGAGGAGGAGGAGGAAAAAATGCTTCTTGTCTAAAAATAAATGATCTGTAAATCAAGGAACTTCAGCCAACACCCAATTGGTGTTTCTAAAGGATATAGAGTTAATTTGACGGATGTTTTTTCTCGGAAAAGTAACCAGATCTGAATTCTTTAATGTTTAACTCTTTAACATAGGTGCTTCAATGTTTATCTCATTGATTTACTGTATTTGTTTTATTTTGTTGACACGATCAATGTAATTCTAGTAGATTTTGAAGGAGAAAAGCGGCAGAAGTCGCTTTTCTCCTTCAAAATCTACTAGAATTAGGTTAATCGTGTTGATTGGTAGTTTTTTGCTCTTCCTCTTCCTGAAAACAAGCTAAAGCTGCTATTTTAAAAGGCCAATTTCATGCTAATTTTTTAGAGTAAACTATATCCATATATGTGATCATTTATTACCTTTGGCAGACTAAAGAATAGATTTTTTTTTATTTTTATGAAAAGTTGTTTTCTCAAGCTCTTTTTCCTACCCGGAAGTAATACGCCTCGATCTCTGAGGCTCCGCCTTTCGCTCCCTGTAAGTCATGACGTCAGCCTATCTGGTCTCAGCAGTGAGCTGTTTTTGTCTCTGCAAATTAGGTGCAAGAAAAACCACTTTTTCTCAGAGTTGATGCTAACATCACCACAGAAACAGTATGTGTGTGTTAGCCTAGGAGCATGTTGCTAGCAGCACAGACTCTTCTTGGAAGGGGCTGTTCCCCCACTTTCATACGTACAAATGTGAGGATCCAATTCTTCCCTTCTCCCTACCACTCCATTTGAAGGGGGATTTGTAGTAGAAGTAGTGACCAAAATACCTTCCAACCTCCAAGCGGAGGGATACAGAGCCCTTCGTGGCGAGGGTAAACACAGGTGTGCTCTGAAGCCCAAAAGTTTACATTAAAATGTAAGTCTTGACTTTTTGTTGTAGTGTAACACCCATTCCATGAAGAGGTCCGACTCTCCCAGCACCATTAGTGAAACATTTTCTCAATCATACCTCTTAGAAACGCCCACTTATCTCTGATTGGATGAAGCGTTATAAAGAAAAATAAAACAACCAATAGAATTCCAGAATGAGCCAAAACTGATACATACAGGTTAGCTTGAGTGGAAAACAAATAAAACTTTCAAATGACAAGATATTTTTAAGCAATCTTACTTATTTATCTTTTAAAACTATGAAAATATGTTTTTTTTTCTATTTCATTAATGATGTTTATTTATTACCTATTTATTTATTAATTTATTTATATTTTGGTAGCTTAGTGTCATTTTTTTTTTTAATTTGGACTGGACTACATTAGCTTGACCTTTTTCAAGTTATATAATCAATGGAAGCTCGGCGCTAAGGCTAGCTGACCGGCGACTATTGGTGACATCATCAAGTGGAAGAGACATCCAAACTCAGTCGCATTATTTTTCCATGGCTATGTCCCAATTCCCCCTCTACTCACTTCATAGTCTGTTTGCCATTTTCTAGTGCTGTCCGAATCTACTAATTCCAAAATCCAGTGCACTAGAAATTTCCCATAAGTCTTTGCGAGAAACTAGTATGCACCAATGCTCACTGTGTTAGCAATAATAGACCACAATGCATTGCAGTCGAACAATTTTTGCAAAAAAAAAAAAAATTTTAAATGGAATTTTTTAACAAGCCATCCACATTTTCATTATCAGAACACAGTGGAGTCATAAATTGGTGCCATAAAAAAAAAATATTTTTTCATTTTGTGAAATTGGTGAAGCCATATCCAGCGTTTAGCAAAGCGAAAGTAAAGTAGTGAACACTGTGTCTGAATTGCTTTTAAAATCCATATAGTCCCATATTATATAGTTTTTTTTTTTTAGTAGTTAGGGGTTAGGGTGGGAATTTGGACATTGCCAATAACTCTCCCTTTGGAGGGCTAAATGTAGGGGTAGGGAGAAGGGAAGAATTCTGATTGGACCTCAAGAAATTGAGCAAAATATCTCTTTGGGGACGTTTTCCATGAAGAATTGGCATCATAGTACATTTAAAAGCTGAAAAAGGTAGATTTTTAGGCCTTTAAAGTTTATTCTTTGAGTGGATAAAAGTTGCAAATGTTGCAAGCTTTTTGCAGTATTGTTCAGTTTTTTCATGCCTTTTGTTATTTTATTTATTTTTTTACAATGGTTTCCTCAGCAACTCCTTAATACCACGTCACAGCATTTATAAAGAAAGAATCATGTTGTCCTGTTTTTTCCAGATCAGAACTAAAAATATATACATAAATAGCATTTAGTTAGTAAAAACAGGCTACTTTAGTGCAGTCTTTTTTAAAAATTTGGACTCGTGGGTATGATGCTGTATTATGTGCACAATTACTGTCATTATTGCCACCTGGCTTCAGAGGAAACCAGGTCAAACTCTATGGAGCTGTTCTGACCCAAACTGCTGCGCCTCAGAAACAAAAGTTAGACAAACCAAACAGAAGTGCAAATACAGCTTTTGTTTACAGTTAAATTCAGTCAAGTTTTGCTTTAAATGGTCTATTACGCCCGCCTCTAAGGCGTGATTCTTTACTTCCTGTCTCTCTAAACTCCGAGCTAGTGCACTCTGGGGAGGACGGACAGACTAGTTAAATCCCCACCGCCGCAAATGACCGGAGAGGAACTAGATCTTTCCACAATAACGACACCCGTCCCATGTAAAAGTGCTGACTAAGACCAGACTCCTTCCTGTCCCGCCCTCCCCTCCTCCTTCCTCCTCTTTCTCCTTCTTTTCTCCTGCCTCATCAACCGTGCAGAACTCTCCGGATCCTTGAGATGGAGCGTCGCTGGCCAACCCGTATAAGGAGGCCCATTAAGGAGTCCATCAATATTTCATCATCGCTCACTCAGAAACATAGTTGGAGAAGTTTTCAGACCGAGGCCATTAGGGGGCAGACGTCAATACATGATGGCAGAGAGCAACTCTGTGCCTTCCTCCTGTCTATCCTGCCTCTTAAGAGAAGTCGACGGAAATGTTTCACTCAGGACGAGGGTGGTTTCCACTACTAAACCAATTATTAGCCTTCAGGTGTCCAAAGACAAATGGGTCTTTTCCTGCTCAAATGACCTCCATAAACTCCTTTTTTAATTTGCAGGAGAAAAGGGAAATGAGGACTGTTGTTTCACAAATGTGCAATTATGCAGTTAAAGTGTGTGGAGACCAGGATGGACAAAGCTTGTCTCACAGGTAAAATCTTATAGATACAACTTTTCTCTGTGGCTTGATTAGAATCTTATAATTCAGATTTTATAACCCCCCTTTCCTTATTAATGTTTCTCCATTAGCTGGGACAAGCCTGCAGGGGAGAGTGTGTTAAATACTGCTTTAGCAGACAATTTAACAAGTTTTCCTGCAGATAAACCTTTAGTGTCCTTGGAAAAAAGGAGAGATGCTCCAGCGTTTTGTCCCAGGAAGTGTGAGGTTCTCTGGGAGTCAACATCTTCAGACATCTGAAACTGTGCCCCCCCCTTCATGCTTGGCACTACTTTTTGCCTTGTTGCATACATTTCTTGTTT
>NC_050523.1:7716569-7721412 GCF_002922805.2 Oryzias melastigma
AGAGTGCAGAACCTCTCAGGTGGATTTCCACACGTGATTCCGGGCGGGTCCACTTTGATGCGCATGTGGTCTTTCATGGACGCGGGACTCGGTTGGCACGCGTAATGTTCCCACACCGAGCCGTCATCCGTGCTCACCAGGGACTTGCACAGGTCGTACTGGCCAAGGGTGGACGCCAAGTAGCGCAACAGCAACAGGATCACGGCTTGGAGGAGCA
This sequence comes from Oryzias melastigma, assembly GCF_002922805.2. Taxonomy (NCBI): domain Eukaryota; kingdom Metazoa; phylum Chordata; class Actinopteri; order Beloniformes; family Adrianichthyidae; genus Oryzias; species Oryzias melastigma. The sequence goes on from NC_050523.1 coordinate 7,716,787, forward strand.
TGGCAGGCCGGGGATGGGGTGTATGGAGCGGGGTCCGGCACGGGGTGAGGGGGTCACGGAGCTCAGAGGACAAGTGGGGCGCATGGATCGGTGCTCATTAGAATAAACGCGAGCATCCTTGCTGCCACCTAGAATTGAGGTGGGGAGGCAGAGGCAAACTGACTCCCCCGGATAAATCCCCCAGATGAGAGGAGACTTCTGTAAAAGTGAAGTCAGTCTTTAAGCAAGAGTCGAGGGTCCCGGAGAACCGAGAGGGGGAGACTTTCTGAATTCCTGAGACAGTTGGAAACGCAAACACGGTTGCAGGGGTTAATCTTAGAGCAGACTTGGACCATGCTTTTGCAGGGAGTTGGGTGGGAGGTGGTCGCGCGGATCCATGCCTCAGAGAGCGGACAGCTGCTGGGGGCCAGCGGTGATGGAGGGTGAGGGTGAAGGAAAAAACGCTCTGTCAGATAGATCCATGGATCGGTTTAGATCTGGTCCTGAAGCCACAGAAAAAAAAGTTTAAAAAGCAGAAGAAAGTTAGTAAAACTTCACCTCATGTATGAAGCATTTGAAGAATAATGGAGTGACTGACAGCTTTATAGTGAGGGTGGAATCTTCAACTGAACGGATGAAGCCTTAATGATATTTGTTCTGAATTGGAACAGACTTTAAAGCGCTTCACTGTGAGATAACCTCGTGCGTAAAAACACGTGCTGCTGCTGCTGTTGGGTGCCGCCTGTGCGTGCAGGAGTTGTAGTTGCTCCTCTGCTGCAGAGCGGGCTACAGATGTTCAAATTACACTGCAAGAAATGTCAGTCTCTAAAATGTTTCAATTGAAACTCTAATCATTTTTTTGTTAGTTTCTTTAAAAATCAATAATGCAAAAATAATGATTTCCCTTTATTTATGTGCAAAATCAATAAACAAAACCTACAAAAGTCTCAAATTAAAATCGATTCATGGATGCGCGATTCTTTTTCCAGCGTGGATTGAGATTATAATCCCACTTTCAATCCACAGCGACCGACTCCAGCTCCGTGGACAAACTGTCCCGCGCGGACCGTGCACTTCCCAAGTGAAGTGTTGAGCGCTGTTCCCCGGCTCTGACAGCCTTGCAGGGGTGTGTCACTTTCTACTGTAGTGCAGCCGACCGTGCAGCTCCGCGCTCACTCTGCAAACTGTCATTTACAGCCGCGCGGCGCATCCCGACAGGCGGCACGCGCCCCCGGTCTGAACGATCAGATAAAGAGTGCACTTACTTCAGGCCGATCGGACCGTGCACGTCCCCGTGCGTGGATACAAAAAAATAATAAAAATAAAGAAATAAAAAAATCCCCCTCCGACCATCCGGTGTGGAGCATGCGTCCCCCTGTCGTGATCCTCACGGTACTCCCCTCATCAGCTTGTTCAGTGGGTTACTTTTAATTTCTTGTGAAATCTGTGGATGGCTGCACGCGCGGTGGATCGGTGTCCTAGATCTGGTCGGGAGAGCAGGGCAGAAATCCGGCGTCAAGGAGTATCAAAAGTATAAAATATGGAGTTTTGGAAAGGCTTGTGCCCGCCCTTCTTCTTCCCCCTCTCCTCCTCCTCCTCCTCTTCCGACTTTACAAGCTCGGGTTTACCCTGGATGCTCAAGGGCAGAAAGAGAGAGGGGGGGGGAGGCTTTATGGAAAGTATTTCCCTCCCTCCTCCCTCTCTCTATCTCTCTATCTCTTTGCCTTCCTCCCTCCTCCTCTCCCTCTCTCAGTTAATACCGAGGCTAAATCCTTTTACCATCGCTTTCAATCACTATCCGCGCTTTCATCTGCTCCTGCCCGGCACGGCACGGCACAGAAAGGCGCGGTGCAACTTTCTACCCCAAGCTCGCTCCCGCTCCAAAACCTGCTTCCCCGTCGGGTCCGATCTGCAGCTTTTTTAAAGGACCACCGCGCACTTTTCCTCAGCCTGCGTGTGCTGGACAAGCACAGCTCGCTTTGGAGAGGATGGAGGAAGAGAGCTTTCTATCCAGTTCATTACGAGCCTAAATCAAATCGCAAGTTTAGGTTAAGTAAGTAAAACTCCAAACTTTCAGTCAGTTATAGAGCGCTGTCTAGGGTGCTGAAATGTGAGGAATTTGAAAAAAAAGACACTTAAACATCCCACAGATTTATATGTGAGCAGCTGAAACTGTGCAGCAAGCGTCTTTGCGCAAAAATTGGGATCTATTCACTTTTTTCAGCCTTTGCTAAAGCAAAAAAGCCTTTTTAGAAAAAAATATATTATTAACCAGTTAATTACGCACAAAACATGCTGATAAATCCAATCACGAGTTTAGGTTAAGTTGGTTAAACTCCAAACGTTTCTATCACTTATTGAGCGCTGTCCATGGTGCTGAATTGAGATGCATTTTAAAAAGCAGACACTTATAATAATAATTAAAAAAAATCAAGTATCCATTAAATATCCTACAGATTTATGTACATGAGAACCTAAAACTGTGGAGCAAACTTTGCATAACAAAAGGATTCACTCACTTTTCTTCAACATTTACTGAACAAACACAAAATATAAAAACAATATGTTTATCCAGTGATATGCATAAAAACCTGCTAATAAATCCAATCACAAGTTTAGGTTAAATAAGTTGGTTAAACTCCAAACTTTTCTGTCACTTGTGAGATGCTGTCCATGGTGCTGAATCGTGGGGAATTTTAAAAAGAATACACTTTTAGTTTAAAAATGTTGATTCATACAGATTTATATGCCCTTGAAATTGTTCACCAAGTATTTTTGCTCACGTCCATTACATGCCAGCAGCTCTACAAATAAATTATTTGAGCTTTTTTACATTAAATGCGTACAAGTCAATTGTTTCCAACTTTTCAGATCGTGACTGCATCTCAACAAACAATGTTTAAACTTCATACTCTCAGCTTTTAAACCTGGTTTTGCCATTCCCCTGCAAAAACTGACTTTTTTATTTCACCATGGAAGCAGCAGAAACACAAAATCAACTTTGTGAGTCAATAGGGTCGTTTGCTCTATTGTTCCACTAACTAATTGTGAATTATCTAAGTAAAAATACAATTTAACTTTCTTTTTTTGTTCTATTCTTCCTAGTTTCTTGGTCTTTTGGAAGGTTTGTCACTGACTATCCCAAGGAGAGCTCCACTGAGAATCAATTCCACACTCGTGTCATTCCTCAAACATGACGTCTTTGCATAAACAACCTCATAAACTTGTGTTTTTGTTCTTTTTTTGCTGTGACCTTTGACAGAGGGTGTGTGTGATCAGTACAAATGACCTGCGCGCTCACAGTGCGTCAGAACACCAATTTCCATTTGAAAACATGATGATGAAGGACTTCCTCCCAAAGTTTGGAGTTGTGGAAGTGCTCATTTGCGTGTTCGAATGAAAGTACAGGGAAATGCTGTTGAATTATGAATTATTTATTATGATGCGTTGCTTCGGTTAGTTACTGACTCTATCTCTCTTCCCTAAAAAGAGCAGCTCTTCTACAAAACCCAGCGAGTGAAATGCTGCCTGTAAACACAGGTGGGGAATGCAAGAAGCAAATACAGTTTTTAAACTAATGATGCAGGTCAGGTCAGAGATTCAAATGAAATTAAATTAAATTAACAGAGTAAAAAAATAAAAAAATAAATGGAACTGGTACTAAAGAAAACATGACTATTAGCCGTTTAAAAAGGCCTAAAAGTGATACATAAGTACACCCAGTAACTGAATTAAACTTAGGGTACTTGTTGTCAAAGGTTTAACACCTAAAAAAAAACTCAAATAACTCAGTGTTAGACGATAATAAAGAGTTCCAAACTTAAAGAATCAAAAACTTATCAATTCCAGAAAACAAATCTCTAAAAAACTGATCATTTATAAAATCATCATAAAAAAGGTTTAAAAAGCAACAGTGTGAGGAAAGGAAAACAACACATTTGCATGTGCGATTAAAACTTACTGTATCAAAGTAGACCAAGCCTGGTTAGTAAAAGTACAAAGTATAAAGACCACCTTTATTTAAAAGTTTCTTTTTTTTAATTTAGTTGTCATTGATTTCCTATCAGTCATTTGGTTTATTGATGCACCTTAATAGAATGTGGTCCACGACCAAAACGAACCAGAGGCGAGGTCCACGGCCAAAATGAGCCAGAGGCGAGGTCCACGTCCAAGACGAGCCAGAGGCGAAGTCCACGTCCAAGACGAGCCAGAGGCGAAGTCTACAGCCAAGACGAGCCAAAGGCAAAGTCTACAGCCAAGACGAGCCAGAGGCAAAGTCTACGGCCAAGACGAGCCAGAGGCAAAGTCTACATCCAAGACGAGCCAGAGGCAAAGTCTACAGCCAAGACGAGCCAGAGGCAAAGTCTACGGCCAAGACGAGCCTGAGGCAAAGTCTACGGCCAAGACGAGCCAGAGGCGAAGTCTACGGCCAAGACGAGCCAGAGGCAAAGTCTACGGCCAAGACGAGCCAGAGGCAAAGTCTATGGCCAAGTCGAGCCAGAGGCAAAGTCTACGGCCAAGACGAGCCAGAGGCAAAGTCTACGGCCAAGTACGAGCCAGAGGCAAAGTCTACAGCAGGGGTCTCAAACTCGCGGCCCGCGGGCCATCTGCGGCCCGCAGGATGATAATTTGCGGCCCCCGTCTTCA